>NC_142983.1:301428-602857 GCF_061535395.1 Colias eurytheme
TATTTGCATACATGATTTATTGGAATTTTAACGTTTACTTAATCTATCCATACTAATATTATAAATGCGAAAGTAACTCTGTCTGTCTGTCTGTTACTCAATCACGCCTTAACTACTGAACCAATTGGCATGAAATTTGGTATAGAGATATTTTGATACCCGAGAAAGGACATAGGATAGGTTTTATCCCGGAAATCCTACGGGAACGGGTTTTTCTTTGAAAACGCGGGCGAAGCCGCGGGCGGAAAGCTAGTACTTTATATTTTAAGCTTAACAGTTTGTTTGTGTGCTCTAACGCGCTAATATCAGGGATTACGGGCCTGATTTGAAAAATTATATGAGGGTAAATATACGCGTGACACAGCTATAAAAATGTCTCTATTGAATGGAGGAAACAATTTTAGATTCTGAATCAAGAATTAATTTTGTAACAGACCTAAGCAATAAGTGAAAAATATATTGTGAAACATTATTATAGAGGGAAATTGCGATATAAAACCGTCATTCAAACATGTTAAAAATAATATCTGGGGGCACGGTAGTGCCCCCGCCAAGACGAGCCAAGCGAAAGCGAAGCGCAGGGCACTACCTACCTTTTCTCGAAGCGCTTCGACGTTTTTTTGAACCCTCATAACTTGGGTTTGGATTATGCTAGATCAACAAAATTTTCGGGATATATTGTCAATAGCGGACTTATTGAAAATATTAAGTTTTAATTACATTAGCTTTTATACTTCAGATTTTATTTATATCTAAAAAACGCTAATTTCGTCACTGACTCACTGATGATCATCAAAATTCTTAAGGTATTTCCTAATGTCGTAGAAAGCAGAAATTTTGTATGTAAGCTAGTATTAGCACACAAACAACAAAAAAATTATAAAACTTGTAACTTTCATCCCCCAACTCCTTAAACTAGGGTATGGGAGTTTGTATGAGACCTGTAATTTTAAATTAAGTTTTGATGACGCTAGAGGTCTAATCTAATAATCTAAAACTTGGTTCCCCTAGATATATATACATATATGTATGTATAGGTACTCCTTGTTAAAAAAAAAAAAAAAATTTAATCGACATATATTGAGACATATACATACTTACTTCAGATCAGAACATATAAATATGAATGAATAGAAGTGTTGCGAACGTATCCTGCCTCTTACGTCCACACAGTAGCTAAAAATAAAAAAAAATTGTCCTTGACAGCGAGCGCGTCGATTGTCGATTGTCTTGCTACTGATTTAAAAGTGAACAGGGATTGTGAAATAGTTTCACTTGAAGTAAATCTTGGACCTTGCCATCATCATGTGGTTCATATGCCGGGAGATGGTTCCTGCCTCTTTCATTCCTTGACATATTTAATGTGTGAAGAAATAGACTTCGAAGTGGCGTTGCAAGTCAGGACTGCTATTGTGCGATATGTTGTAAACCACTGGGATGAACTACAATTGTATACTTGTGCCGACAATGGGGAAAATAGAGAGTGGGCTATAAAAAAAAGGCGTCTCTGATGTGCAAGAAATACACCCCAAAAAAAGAAGAAAAAAATAAAAAAAAAAATTTGTTACAAACAACTTACAAAAAGAAATGAAATCCCACCAAAAACATTTTCATGTAAAATGTTGCCAAGACGAGCCCATATGACTCGCTCTGTCAAAAAGTTATCAGATCTTATCTAGAGCCAAGCTTCTAACACTACACGCCCTAACTCTACAAGGCCTAACTTCAAAAACTCTACACCTTAGTCAAAATATGTGGCTTGGCCGTTCGTTACTACAAGAACTATTGTATAACACAAAAGTAATGAACAATGAATTAATTTTTCACCTTACGCCGATGTGAATGTAGCGAAATGGCCAAGCCACATATTTTGACTAAGGTGTAGAGTTTGTGAAGTTAGGCCTTGTAGAGTTAGGGCGTGTAGTGTTAGAAGCTTGGCTCTAGATAAGATCTGATAACTTTTTGACAGAGCGAGTCATATGGGCTCGTCTTGGCAACATTTTACATGAAAATGTTTTTGGTGGGATGTATGTTTAAAAGAAGGTACGTAAAAACTGACACAATGCTTGATGCGCACGAACGAATTTCTATACTTACCCTATTGCACGCCTCATAAGCGAAGCGTTGAGGTGGGTACTACTGTCACTTCGCGCAAAACATCTGATTTTTCAAACTTAAAATGTCTTTATGTATCATACATTGCACTTGTAAGATAATACATACACACACATATTAAGAAAAGCACTATTTTTAACGTTCATGATATTTTTGATGTCATTTTTGTTATTTAAACTAGTTAAAAAACAGTTTAAAAAAGTTCTGTCTTGGACGTCCGTGTGTCTGTATGTGCGGATCCTTTTTCTAGTTAACACGATAGCGACCGAAATACTTTACTAATCGAGTCTTTTTTTTTCTCTTACGCTTGAGTATGCTCAGGAATAGAACCCTTTCATTTTTCAGGGTCTGATTCGATGTGGTTTAATTGTTATTAAATAAACAAAAATAATAATTAATAAATATTTATTAAAAAAAAATTATGAGGCGTGCACTTTTGGATTTTCCAAATTATTTATAATTTCGGTTACATAACTGCAACTTAACTACTCAAGTTGAATTGAATCCTACACATAAATGTGAAAGTTTATAGTTATTCTTACATGGATATTCTAAGACTTCGATTAGATTAGATAAGTTTACTATTTAATATATTTTATTCTCGTTGAATTTGGGTATAATTGCCCACACTAGTTATTTCATCAGACTACAAACGTATGAATCCACGCGTAAAATATTACAGACAATGATATTATAATATATACAGACTAAAAATAAGGATAAAACATATTTTATGCTTATATTCTAGCGTAGGCGATGACAAAAACATTCTCATAGATGTGAGGTTAGTGATTAGTAATTGCACACACACACACACACATGAATCTGTTGACATCGATACATGTAAGATTAATCATAATGGTCTATAATTATTTCACGGTATTGTTGTTTGTGAAATAGAGGTAATTTGTTGGATAATTAATATCGGAGGTCAATACGACATGTTTAAAGTTAAAATTTTCCTTTAAAAGCATTTTTGGACGCGCCAAGAGTGTACCTTTGTGAGTACAAAGATTTTAATGTATTTGTTTGACTGTATTGACTTGAGTTTTCTCTGTGTGATTGTTTATTTTTATCTTTATCTGTCAGCTTCACTTATAAGTGAGTTTATATTAATCAAAAGAGTAGTATTGGTAGTTTTCACTTGATCGATTAAATATGTATACTACTGATATCTATTACAACTGTTTACATAAATATTAAATTCAGACTGAATGCAGAACGATAGTAATTTTCAGTCTCATCCATATAATGGATAGACTAAACGTTTAAAAAATACAAGATAGAAAACTAAAACCAAAAGGATGTTTTATGGTAATTAATGGTAATTTCACCCACTCATTTATCTACTTAATACCAAGGTCTGTTGTTGATAAGGATCGAGATACGCAAAAATGGGCCCATGTGTTGCAAAATAAAGAATAGATTTTCAACAAATACTAGACCTATTAATGAAAAGAAAATGTCAAATCTATATAAACTCAAAACCTTTAAAATTCCATACAAGAGCTGTTGAATTTCTAAAATCTTAACAGAAAGCAAAATCCAGCCCGATAACATCTACTTACTTGATTTCTGGGCGTAAAAAATTGTTTTTACTGTATACTCTAGAATTCTAGATAATATTGGACGGGGAGCTTTTTTATTAATTCTTAAATTTTAAGAATTTGCACAGAATTTGTCATGAATGAAAAAAGGCCGACTGCCCATGTAGTTTTACCCACCCACGTACTTTTTCCAAAATCGTCAATCTGTCTGTGTTCAGGGTCAACCATTTCGAATAAAGTGTGTATTTTTATTGAAACGTGAAAGTTTGTAGTAAAACACAACATTTTTAAGGAGAAAACTACAGAGCCCTACAATGCGCATAGCCCGATATGTACTTGACCGATTTTTGATGCAGTTTTTATGTTTCATAGTGAGAAGTACTTTACGATAAGCTTAAACATATTTTTTTAAGAATAATGAACACTCATTATATGCCAAATGATAAAAAAATATTACCTACCTTTAAAGTAAAACCATTAACCACTTACACTTTCTATTTCATTACAGAAATTTAAAGGGAAACAGAACTATTTCTATGCTATCACACGAACCAAATATGTTTCCGTTTATAATTTGTATATGTTGGTATTAGCTACAATTACGTCTTCTGGAAAGTAAATCAGTTACATATTTTTTGAGGTAGATAGTAAGCAAATAACGCTTTTATAAAATATCAAATTGGATTTTCTAAAATATATAATGCTCTAGTATCCATACGTTTTACCTGTACACTTATTTAGTCGCGTAGGTAATCAATTTTGTGAAATTAAATAATTTTTTACCTCATCTACGGTCATCCTACTTTATACCCTATATAAAAAAATTATAATTTTTCCTAGTATACAAGGAAAACATTTTGAACATGTCACCGTGACGCAAAATCTCAAGTAATCAGATAATGATGAGTCATTCACAGGATTTATTGTTTAAATAAACAATCGTGTGTCTTATCTATTTAGTACAATTAAAGTCTCTTTCCAATTTAGAAATCTTGATGTACACAAATTACATAAAGGGAGGTGAAATAGAGCAAAATAATTGTATATAATGGATATATTAACTCGGTACTTTAAGATTGATTAGTTAATTTTAATTTAATCTATTAAAAAGGGCCTGATGTTTGAAATAGAACTCTTGGGCTATTTAGATAGAGGTTATAATGGTATGGCAATATTGTTTATATCTTATTCGAAAACGTTAGTATTTATATTGTATCTGGGCAACGCGACAAATAACGCGATTCTGAATTTTTTTATATATTTAGGACAAACATGAAGTAAAACTGGTAGGTATGTGATTAGGAATTTACAAATACCCTCAGGTAGGTAGATCTCTTTTGGTGATTAACATTAATTAGCATTGTCACGTTGCAATCTGATTATCTTGGGATCAATACCACGTGTGTTAGAAAATAATTCTACATTTATCCGGAGAGATTTCATTTAATTTCAGAGATAAATGTCCAAATAAATAACTCTCGAAACACCATAAATGGAAACAAATATAATATTAAGTAGGGATAGGTATCACAACACTAGAAACTATAGCTATAAGATAATATGACTTACCCGAGACAGAAAACTGGACAGTCAATAAAGCTTCCATGATCTTGATAAGCAGTCTGCTTTCCACAGCTGGAGGCTCACTGTTACACACCACGTGTAGCAGAACTTTCAGCAAAGCATAGCTTTCAGTGAACACCGCTTCGCTTACAGTGTATTCTCTAAACATAGGACTGTGTAGACACAACCCAGCACACGACTTCCAAAACGTCAGAACATTCTTCAATACTTCCACGTCATCTTCCTTCTTGTCTTCCAATTTATTGTCGGAATATAACGGCTTTATCACTGGCACTGAAGGCCTCATGTATTCTGTCGCTTTGGCTACTAAGGATAGCATTTCCCTCTCCTTGTTTATGTCACAGAGCTCTTCAAACTTCTCTGCGGGTAGTTTTGTTTTGTATGCAAGGCAGCATTTATCCGTCACTTCGGAGAGCGATTTGAAAAGCATTTGTACGGATGCTAGCGAATTCATTTCACGAAAATACGTCAGTTCAGCGTTCTCTTTCATTAGTTTGTATATTTCCACTATTATTGCTATTTCGAGTATCGCACAGCACTGACTGGAAAATTCTGGAAGCGCTATCAATTCGAGGACATAACTCAAACCGCCTTTCTGAATAAACTGTTCCGCGAATGATACAGTGTTCAATAAATTGGCGAAGATATTTAGGCATGACACTGTTAAGAAATAAGCTGATTCTTCCAGCCGTATAATATATCTGTGTTTTGACACAATAAACGTGGGATAAATCACACTGAAGAGTAATTCATATTTCATTTCCATACGACATTTTGGCGTCACCTTCAGCAAGTGGCTAACGGTAGCGTGTAACACATTGTTATGATTATCCAACTGCAGTAAAGAGTTATAATGTATCAAGAAAGACCACACGTTCTTTCTCTCCATGGGACTGACCCCGTGAGCGCAATATTTTCTTCCAAGATTTCTATTATCATCGCATTGTTCGCAAATAGAACAAGGAAGCTGATCGGTCACTTTGGGAATCAGGACACTCGCACCCAAGTCTCCATAAACAGTGTGTTCTAATAATTGTAGGCAAAGACTCGCCACACTGTTATGGGTCAACATTAGCCGTACAATACTCTCCATTAAAATTGTTGGCGAGAAACAGCAGCACACTCCACACTTTAGCATTACGCGTAGAATTTTATTTCTCAGAATTTTATGCGCTGATATTTCTTCATCGGGTACGAGCGATGTGAGCGTTCCATACAGTACGGAGACACAACAAGCCGAGGGTAAGGGCAAGCCAGTCCCAGCTTCACCTAAAATATCATGATGATGATGCATTCCAGCTGCTACTCTCTGTCTGCACGCTTTATGTCGACTTCGCGGACAAGCTGCCGAATGTATCACTTCACTCCTCACCCGCTTCATCCCACTAACTAACTTTCCTATACATTCTATAAGCTTCTTAACCAATATCACAGTTTCGTTATCGTCTAACCCTGGTATCCGAATCATTAGCTCGATACACTCTTTGAGCAAACCACCCTTAAAACATTCTCCATATAATCTAAACTGATCCGTGAACTCTCTTAGCTTTTCCACGGATCGACATTGCATGAGTAAACAATAGAAAAAAGCTGTTATAGAATAGGCTATACCGAAGACAAATTTCAGAAGATACTCCGATTCTGTTTTGTCCGGTTTTTCGACAACTTTGGCACGATTATGTTTTTCAACTTTGGTATTGTATTTGGCACTCGATTTGCAGACGACGTCTTCGAGAATACGTAGGAGCATTGGAAGTATACCGATGTTTATCAGTTTGGCACATAAATCTGAGTGAACTAAAACTTGATCTAGCGACACTATCAATAGTTCTGTGAGGGCCACTTTTATGTTCGCTAACTCTAGCTGATCATACGACTGATTCGGCATGGAACCGAATTGCAAAGAACAGAGGTTTTTGAGCGAAAAATTGATGCACTGCATGGATATCTGCGATCCTTCCGAGCCGGATAGGCTGCTCTCCGCTTTGCATAACTCTTGTAGTAAGTCTATTATGAGCAACGTAAATTCGAAGGTTCCGATTTCAGAATTGATAATCTGTCGATGCTTATCCTTCATGTAATCGTCTGCTTTCGGTTTGGTCTTTCTCGGCGTGTAGAAGGGATCGGAATAAAGTGGCTCGGTGAAGTCGCTGGACGAACGTATGGGCATATTAAAATAATCAAAGTCATCGTTTGGCGGGCACACTTTGATCGTCATAGATCGATTCAACACTTGTAAGTCATCATTCGTGTCGCCGGAATCTGAGGAAATTTCCGAGTTTCTAGCGGACTTTTTTTTAGCTTTAGCGTCTGCTTCTAATCGTGTGAAGCCGTGGTACCTTGACCTGTGGAGCATAAATCGCATTAATAACTGCGCAATATGATAAAACTCTAACACTATTATAAACCTAATTTACCTCGAAGACAGTGAGCCCTTTTCTACCGCCGTAGATTGATTTTGCACTCCGTTTGATTTTTGTTTCGACCATATTCTAAAAAGTAAACAAAAAATGTTGAGTTGCACATAATGTAAACAAATATTGAAAACGGACTGAATTGATATTAAAGACATTAAATATTTACATTATTTTTTTGTTTATATTTTGCATAACCGGCACTTCCTTTAATAAAATAAAACGTGTGCAATACGAAATGACGCTAAACACGTCATTAGTAAGATGTTTTTCTCCAATTTTAAGGCCACCTCCATAAAAAAGAAAGAAAAGATCGGAGTTACAGCATGTTTTCAATTATTTAGCATACAGAATGTGTTTGTAACATGTATGCGCTTACTGGTTCATAAAGTTTGGTGCTAAACATTTGTTATATTCATAATAAAATTTGATTCTTTTTTTTTATAAAAGGAAGCATATATTATAATAAATGATAAGAAAATGGTCTATCCATATTCTTACTATATTTACATAATATATTTTAGGCGAGGGACTCATTAATCAATTTTTTCGCCGAATCCAAGAAAACTATCTCGTCAATGCGGGCAAAATATAGGTCAAAATTGTGACAATATCTAAATCTTTATGTACTTACTATTTGTCACAACATAACACTTTCACAGTTAGTGTTAAGTGTACACTTTCACAGTTATTTTTTTCTGTATTCCACATTGCACAAGCTATGCAAAATCAGCAAAAAAAACCCATACCTATTAGAAAACAGCTCATGTATAGGCACTCTTGCTTCCCGCCTGGCGTTCCCTCGCTGAGGCACCCGACCCGCTGCACTCAGTTCACCGAACAACCAGATTAGAACTGAACTGAGCTGCCGGCAGCAGGAGAGACCCTGGAGATATAGAGTATAGGGGTAAGTAGATATCCTTGATAATAATTAATCATTACATAGTATACAACAAAGTCGCTTTCTCTGTCCCTATATGCCTATGTATGATTAAATCTTTACTATGACTCTCTAAAAAAAACTTAGTAGCAAGATAGGGGAAATAATTCAGTCTTAATCTTATCGATTTTGTTAACACTCAATGATACTTGTTTTTTTTTTTGTTTTTATTTACGATTAAGTTACAGTCCGTGGCTAAGCACAAGTCCATTAAAGTATCCCATATATTATTATACTAAAATTGTAATCGACCCGTAAATAACATTTTACCCAAATATTGCCTTTATTATAACTGTCTCTATACAAAAGGGTAAAAACATAATTGACGTCAAATTTTTCGATTCGAAATATCATTGTATGAAATTCGATACTCTATATTTCTCTTGTTTTTATTAAGAAAAAAATATTTAAATCTAATTCAGAAATATGCAAATATGTACGCAGTAGTTTACATATCTCTGAATTTTTATTATACATTCATTAAAACATAATAACCATTACATATTATAAAACAAAGTAAGCTTCCGCTGTCTGTCCCTGTGTAGGGATCCTTAAACCTATGCAATCTATTTTGAGCGTTTTTTTCAATAGATAGAGTAGTGCTCCTAGACAGTGCAAGTAAAGGGGATGTATTCATAAAAATAACACAAACACTTAAACGCTGACAATTTTACGAAGCGTATTTAAACGCTACTATAAATGCCACTTCAGAATACATTAATCACACGACATTATACACACGCAATGTGCAGTTTCAGAACTGGTTTGGAACTGTACTTGTGGGTCAACCCCAGCTGTGTCAATTTGTTCTATATCCGTGCTCTTATGCAAAGAGAAACATGTCCCATCAGTCCCCGGAATCACAGACACAATAGAAAATCTATTGTGTCGTGGCCCGATCGGGGCTTACGGTGGTCAATGGGTTAAAATAGCATAGTACAAAAATAGAATTGAAGTTGGTTGTGCATCTTTCTGCAAAGCAAATAGAATATTATGTAAAAAATGTGTAGGTACCTACATCAAACTTTGATTAGGTATCATTACAACATCCTACTTATGAAAAATGCCCTTCATTCTCTCAAATAAGAAAAATAATGATTTGGATCAAAATGAGAAAAAAAGAAACACAGCCCAATATTAAAAATACAAAAACAGGTTTTTAAACAAGGCGAACCTAAACTAAAAATAGAAATACATAATGTGGGTCAATTGGTGGCCGTTTATCGTAATTTTTGCGTAAATAAACTTTAATCAGAATCATCGAAGTGGTTGAAAATAACCATTTCATTAATTATTCATACAATATCTTTCATAATTTATGAGCATCGAGTCGAGCTTAAATTAAAAATTAAATTTCACATTTGGTCATTATTTCCACAATATCGTCAGATCAATCGACACTGATATTCTTATTTTAAAGAAACAAATTGTTTAAAAAGAAACTCCTTTAAAATGATTTGCTAATTATATGTTCAAACAGTTAAATTAATTCTGTCAGTGAATTTATTGCTGCATTAATTGTGCAGTTCATTGTTTGTATACTTTATAGTCGTTTATTTTTAAATCTCTTTATGGTTTGTACTTTGTGTGTAGCAACTATGTCTACACAGTTTAAAGGATATGGTTTGTGACAAGACAGGGAATGATGCAATTATTTATAAGAACCGTCTTTCACTCTTCGAAAACAATCATAAAATCCTAAGAATTTTTTTTTAACATTCCAAATATCATGCGATCTAAATATAAATAAACACAATACTGATTAGGGATTGGAAAAGGAAACAAGTGAACGGATGCGTTTCCATGATATCTCATAGCGGAGCAGTATTATTCCCATTGTCGTATAGTTATCGTTCTAGACGACCAGTAAAGCGCTGCCATTTTACTGAAAAAAATACTACTATAAGACATCATGCTGTGGGGGCAGATTGTTGAATGTGTTTCATGATTCGAAATTTGACAAATTTCATCAATAATGGTCACATCAAGAAGTTAGGTGTGAAAGGGACAAAAGAACAACCAGGCGTCATTCAAGGTCGTGCCTTCCCGTGACAAGCCAACGTTCATAGCGCAATCTCCAGTGTATTAGATATAAGCTTCTTGGGTCACATCAACTTTACAGTCCAGTTAAAAAATAACACTGTATAATCTGCTTAGCATATATTATTAATCTCATAAACCATTCCAAATCCACCAATTATATTTTCAAATATAAGCAAACCTGTTTCTATGATATTGAAATAAATATGAAAATGTATTTTAATATAAAATATGTGTTTGCTTAACCGCGTATATTTATTTATACACACAGATTATACGACCGTGTGTGACATTGACATTGGAAGCCATAAGTTTTTATAACCATTCGCGTTATCTGCGACAGCACGTGGATACGGCAATCACTTTGTAATCCACCAATTATGTCTTGTAATCCGAATTCTTACTTTTTGTTAGGTACAAGTTAGGGAATTAAGAAAGTAGGAATTGTATTTTATAATTTGAGTTTGAGTTTGTAGAAAACAAAAGTGAAAGAATAACCATATCTAAAATAATCAAGTACATATTTAAATTTATTTACGGACACTTTTTCAAGTTTCGGGACTGCCCTGATTACTCAAATCTGCAGATTATTTTTACATATTTACATGTTTGGATACTATAGAATTACTACTAAGCCTATTATTTCGACTATACTTCGAACTTGAACTTGGGATTTTGGCCCTAATTCTCAAGGTAAATCACATTGTTGACTACCTTTATAATCTCCAAGTAATCTTTTATTTTAGTTTTGTATAATATTCATACATTTATACGTCTTCATTATCTGAATCATATACCATAAACATTTATTTTAATCATTCAATAACCAAGCTGGAAGTAAGACCAGTCCATGGACAGATCCAATAATTCTTTAATATTATCTTCTGTAAGAACCATACTTGAAGTAAGGCGAAGTCATGGTTAGTAACTAGTGCAGTAGACATATATTGGCCAACAAGTGAGGTTATCGGGGTCGGCGGCAGAATGTTTTACAACTTGTCCGAGATAACAGTGCACCCATTAACTAGCTTTTATAGATATGTGTTCGGAGATCAGATAGAAACAAGTAGCGTCAATAATGAACGAAGAGGTATTTTGGATTTGGCTCAATTACTGATTCATTGGCTTTTTATCAAGGATATCAAGTCAAAAGTGTAAAGGACACATATTTAATATCCCTATTCAATTTGACTAAATTTTTTTAAGAATGATCAGAATGTAGCACCCGCTCAACGGCTTTTCAGGTCCTGATAGAGAATTCTAGAGAACATTGCATGTTTGTACAATCGCACCTTGGACAGACTTAATATTCCCTTAAAAAATTGACCGAGTGTTTTCAAGAATACCTAGAATGTAACCGCTAACGGCTCCGATAGACCTGATAGAAAATGCTAGAAAAAATTACATGTTTCTACAATTATACCCTGGACAGAGAACTCACCTCAACACCCAACGCCTTGAGCATGACGAGACAGCGCCAAGCGAGCCCACCCAGCAAGTAGTGACGCAATATCTCTGAAGACGACTGAGTATTAGTGCGAGTGAAAAGACTGGACGACTTCTGTGGTGTACCCTCACTTTTTGGCTCTTCTGAAATTAAATTTCCCTTATTTATCAGACAATACCTATCCACAAACACTTTGAGATTTGATCACAAGAAATCTTTCGATAAAACAATATACAGTTCAAATCTTAAGAATACTCCTATACTAAAACTGGCTTCCAAGTTTTCACTGAGAAATTACAAAGACAATATAAAAACTTTATTTAATTATTACCATTAGTTGTATCATCTGCGTCGAGCGGGGGGCAGGTTAGCGGCGAGGGGGAGGCGGCGGGCAGTGGGGGGGAGAAGTGCGTGTTGATTGATGACGTCACGCGGTGGATGCCGCACAGCAGCTCGCACCCCACTAGTGACACCACGCCGCTTAGTGGACTGGAGAAATATAGGTTAATGAGTAAGATTTTTGGAAATTTGGTAGACAAATAAATATTTGGAATTGTTAACGTTAAACGAGTAGAGTGTGAGTAAAATTGGTCAAGTAAAGATACAATTTAATAGTTTAAACAAAGCCTCATAAATCATAATAATACTCAGGATATCATACCAAAAAAACTGGAGCAATAGAAATTATGGTACTTTGACAATTTATCCTGGCACTCTTTAAAAAAAATGATAAAACAGTTAGAAGCAACCTTCTCTTTTTTAAAATTAGGTAAAAATTCGTTAGATACATACCAGAACTTGATTAAATCTTTCGGATTGCATCCTTCGTTGAGACGTACAATAAACTCGGCTAGAAACAAGTCGAGCCATGTCGATTTCTGAAATAGAAATAAGTATGTTATTATGGATGTAAGCGTTATGTAAATGTTAAAAGTATTATTGTAATCCCTCAAGAAATGTGTTTACATTTTATTTTATTTTCATAACAACTTTCAGCAGTCTTTTAATATTATAAAATCTTTGGGCATAATTTGTAGTGAAAAAAAGAGCGTGTGTGCCGAGCACACGTATCAGAAGTGAAACTTCTTCCGCAATATTCAAAGATACCGAAATCGCCTCCTTACTCCATGACCTATTGCTATGATGCGACCTTAAAATTTTTCTCTCAACGCGCCTAAAGAAATTTCACTTCAAAAATAGTTTCTAAGTTGGATACCTCATAAGTTCCTGTCTCCGCCTTGAAGAAGTGTTCCCAGTATATTTTGAGCGCATCTGCACCCTCTTCTGAGGCCATACCCTCTAGTCGCCAACCTATGAAGATTTTTTTCATTATAAGGCTTAGAATATATTTTTTGTTAAGGATACCCAACTCATATCGGGATCAAGATTGTATTACAAAATATCTAATCAAAAGATCAAACTTTGCTGTTCCTTTTAAACGTATACAAGGTCCAAAGAAACTCTTAGAACTACAATTCGAATTCAAAACGTTTTCCTGTATTCAATGTTGTATAGAAAAATTTATCATTGACCATAGAATTTAGGAGATTCAATATCCCCTAAATTCTTAACTCAAAATAGGACAATAGTTCGCGATGTTTCAATTAGTGTTTAAAACAATATGTAAGCTGACAAATACCTACTTGAAATTTCATTTTCAATGCAATTCTATTTAATTTGGAATTTATAAAGTACCTTGAACGCTAAAATATAGATCTTATTATTAAACACGCTATACCCAGTTATCAATTAAACATAAGTACTACGATACACATAATACCTACAAGAGTATCATAAATCGGTCTTAACAATGTTGCAAGACTTATTTCTTATATCGTAAATGTATTTACCTACTCTTAAGGAAGATTTACTTCGAGACTTCTTATCTCCGGTCTATATTTCGCGGCTGCTTTTGTAATTTATGTTAAAACAAACAGGTACCTTAATCTTTATTCTATGTTGGTGAAATTAATCTTGAATTTTATATACAGCTATATTTGAACCTTTAAAAATTTAAGGTTAAAAAGTAAATCCGTCTCAAAACGAATCTATTTTTAACCAAGTTCAATGTACTATTGCGATTACTTAATCGTTGTTACGCACTTATCGGGGAAATCATTAGCGAAATCGCAGTTGTAACGTAATATTTCAATTAATTTAAACTCATTGATTTCATTAATGTAATGTATAATATTCAGTATTGATAAAATATAATAATTGTTTTTAACAGTCATTAATTAAGACTGCGTTTTAGGATGCTTCTAATAAAGTTAGGTGGTGCTAAAAAGACCGTACCTACCTTTATTTAAAACGTTTTATTCTCTGCGCCATTCAGTTGAATTTAACAGAGGTCAAATAAACTTATAACAATCCAACTATAAAACGCATATAGATTGTTTAAAATAGACGTTCCATATATCTATGAATACCTTCAAATAACGCATCCAAAAGTTTTTTGAAACGTCCTAGGCCCTAGAGGATAAAAATCTCGAAAATTCCACTTTAATTACACGAATAACTTTCTTGTAGTACACTGAATAAACTGTTTCAGTAAATATTTGCGTTGGTTCCGATTGCGTGGTTATTTGTCTACTTGTCACACAGTTTGCGCGCGCGCAGGGATCCGACAGGGGACTGATTCGAAGAGACCTTATCTGCGTGGTCTGTGAGTAAACTAAACCGTACCGTGGCTGTGTCTGATTGTCTCTTACTTTTTGTAACCGAAATAATATCTGACCTTAGAATTCAATAATTCGCAATCATTGTAGCGCCAGGTTCTTTACGTAAGTTGTTTCTTAATGTAGGTTCTTAATGTACTGCACTAAGCAAAGCACAAAAGAATCTGATCGATTAACTTTAAAATTGTCGGTATATTTTAATGAAACAGAAAAGCCACTTCATTTTTAGAATTAATGAATCAATTTATATAGATAGCATTGACGTAAAGTTAAATGCAAGGAAAGAAAATATTTGTAACAATTTCAACCCTGCCTTAGTTTTTCCCGGCCAGGTTTTACGTTATCCGAGATTTATTTTCTGAATAACAAGCAGAGTTTGGTCTACGATGTTTATTACAGGCAACTGAATGAGATGACAGCAGTTTGGTGCCAGCCATTGTCGGCAATATCCATACTAATATTATAAATGCGAAAGTAACTCTGTCTGTCTGTCTGTTACTCAATCACGCCTAAACTACTGAACCAATTTGCATGAAATTTGGTATGGAGATATTTTGATACCCGAGAAAGGACATAGCTACCTTTTATTGCGAAATATGTACCACGGGCGAAGCCGGGGCGGACCACTAGTTGTTGATATATCCTTTTGATATGTCATTGAGTATGGTAGTTTGGAGTGATAACGGCGATATGGTCAAACCTTCAAACAAAACATTAGGTAAGAGTAACATACGTTTAGGTCATCATATCCAGAGGATCATCAGAATGTCTTATAGTCTGCTGGTAATAGTAGGTACTCTATTACCAGCGTGGGAAAGGGATGGCGCTAGACGACCGTCATTATTCCACACTGGAAATAATACTGCTTTAAGACATCTTGGTACCGTAAATTTACCCTCATTTACGTATTATCATCATATACTGACATCTACACGTACAGACGGACTATATCCATGTATTGTGGTTATCTCCGTGGCAAGTACGTGTTTATGGCCGTTATCGGCTGACCGCGAGATATCGTATCCACTTTCATTGTGAATTGTTGTTAATTGAAAACTATGTGTTTATTTGCTTGTTAACTTTGTTTTTCAATTTGGCGTGTTTTTGGGTACGCGTCTGATTTCTTGGCGTATTTTACGAAAATCTTCTTACGGAAATTCTTTCAACATTATTTTAGATTTTACTTAATATTTTATTGCTGTAAGGTGTAATTCCAGAAAATAATACACTTATTTCAGAATCATAAATGCTATGGACCATTCAAAGAGAGTAGTTCAATTGATGGCAGAAAAATAAAGAATGAAAAGCTACTTTAAGCTTCTAGTGTCTATTTTATGGGCAAAAGTTAGAATTTAATTGTAAATGGTTGTGAATACAAATAAAAGGTTAAAAATGCTTGATCAAGTCCATTTGCATGCCAAAGAATGAAGATTACCGATAGATCAATTTTCCTTTTGAAAGTTAAAATTTTATTTTTCCAATAAAAAGCAGCCCATTATGAGCATTATCCTTTTTATTTAATAAAAACACCTCTACAACAACATATTATCTAATAAGAAAAATTGTTTCAAATATTTTCAGAAATTACTTTGCCGATTTTGTAAATTGCTTCACCAGAAGAAAACATTACTTCTGACCGATGTAGGCTGTAGACTATGTTTTTTTGATGAACCCTGATAAAACCAGGCGGACCTAGGATAAGCTGTTTGACTTATATGTTACCATGTCTGTATGTCTTATACTCGGTACAATAATGTACTGTATTAGGTTAGGTAAGAATTAAATATAAAATTATCCTTTTTCTATCCTTACAGTGATGAAAATTGTGTTTTCTTTAATGAGTTGTGGGTTATACAATAAGTCTGTGTCAATGAAAAAATAGTAATTGAGATATGATTTTTTTAAATCTCTCTAAATTTCAAGACTAAATCCTCACTTAGAATATATATTATGCATAAGATAACTGCATTTATTTGTTTAAATTCAATAAAAAATGTTTAATAAAATGGATTTAATTTTCTCTATGGAATGGTTAACATTCAATTCTTACAATAGCGGGTATGTTAGTAAAATTGTTATGAACGAAGATATTTTATTATGCAAGTCGACGGTATTCTTATGTAGGTACAACTTGGAAAAGTTAGGAAATTAATAGAATGGAAAATAACTCTAGAACTTACATAAAAACGGAGCTAATCCAATTTAAATTTGACAGAAAGCTACCTTCAAAGAAAGCACTTAAAGTAACCAATAGTCCAATAATAAAAGTATACAATAATATTGCTTTTTCTTCAAATTATAATATTTTGTAAAACTTTACGGTGTGCAGGCACAAACATAACAATAACACAATTATTTATCTGTCGTTATTCTTATGTCAACGTCAATTTTGATATTTGAATGATAGTGTTATCATTAATAAAAACAAGTTTTATAATTCATCCAGCAGCTTGGCAAAAACTCTGTGGTAAAAACTAAATATTTTTCTGGACCTAAGTAGGCACTTGAATAACTTTAAATCTTTAACTGAATATTATTTCTGCATTTGTAAATATTCCAGAGCAGCATTAGAATCACAGACATAGATAGACTACGCAAGTACCGCGATCTGTATGAAAACCAAGCGTGTCATATTTTTTGTACTGACCTTGACGCGTTATGACGTCACGAGCGCTTTTTAGTGATGGTAATTTCATTTTACGCTAAATCGATTAGGACGCCACTCGCGCGGCGATTCTAGTATCGTCCTATCCCATCGAAGTAAATCGAAAGAAATCAGATCAAACTAGATCTATGTCTAAGAGGTAATTAAATAAATGAATCGTAATCGATTACTAAATCGATTCAAGACAGAAAAATGATAATTACCATAGACAGAGGAATGATAAAATAAATTTATAAACCTTTTAATATTCTAACAAGTAAACTAATGTGTTTTAGCTTTTTCTTACATATGCCCATTGAGTTACCGTGTACTACGTACTAGAGAGGCCATCGAAAGAAAGTAATGAAACTGTCAATCAATCAATCTTTATGTCCCGTTGCATCAATCCATTTTTCTTTTATGTTCGGGTTACTTGGAAAACTGAAAAAACAAACATAGTCTAAGCAATAAGGAGTTTTGACAAAAAAAATCTATGCCTTTTTTTCTGAAAAATTGCTCCTTCAAATTATCATTTTTCTGTTCGATTATAAAATCGATTAGAATCGAGAACTGTTGCATCAAATGAACATCACTAACCACAAAATTGGACAGAAAAATGAGAACAGAAAAATGAGAAGACGCTATTCATTGCTTGTTATCATACGACTCGATCTTTACCGTGCCAAGTAAAAGCCGCAATGTATTCCGAATCATTTCGTATGATTTGGTATCCGTGTTTGTCACGATCGTTTTCCACAGATATTATTTATTTGATTTTAAAATAAATAGTGCATATTCTGATTAGAAAATTACTTACCGGTGGAAGGAAACATCTCTGCTAACTCGGCCACTCACAGCTGTGGAGTTTCTACAGTTTATAACGGCGTAATTCGGCATTTTACTTTATTCAGCTTCACGTCTTTCCTTGGCGAACTGCAAGCGCGGACTGAGTGTAGGCCAGCGTCAAGTAAGTTTCATAATCTTAGTTTGGACACGGGAAGTACATACACTCGCTTAGTCTATCTTGATACATGTCTGTGATTAGAATAATACAAACGTTCAGAAATCACTAAGACAGTATTATCACAGTATTACAATATCTATACAATACGGAAACGAATGTACTTGCGCAGAGAAACGGAGGGGAACTGGCGGGGGGGTCGAGCGACGCGAGCCGCGTAATGCAAACACCTTAGATCATTAACTTAGTTTGCATTACCTAGCGCGAAAGGACGACGCAGTCGTAATTTTTGTGTAATAATTTTAGTATACATAGGTACTTACATATTCTAGGCGCGTACAAACTGTTCCGTTTACGGATGTAAATCTACATTGAAATCCCAGAAGGAAACAATATTTCAGAAAGATTGTATTAATTGTATCTGTTGAATTAAAATCAAAGCTATGTACCTATATGTTGTCCTCATTATTTTCTAATCAGATTGTACATCCTAATGCGATCATGCATTACATAATTAAATGTTATAATATACAATTAAGAACATCCAAAAATAAAGACGTGTCCACGTAAATAATATTTAGCAGTGCAATATCTGTAATTATATATTTATGAACAAATAATTACATCAGATTTAATAATCGCTTTTATTTTGAATGTACATATGAATAAATGATTTCATCATAATATTAATAATCACAATAGTTGTATTTCCCATTTGTTGCAACCCTAGCGTATTTTCGTGTGGCAGCGTAAGTACCTACGATGGCGGCGGCATCGCGCGACTCCAAAGGCGTTTCCTTACGGAAATAATATTCTCTAAGATAATATTAAAATACTGTGGTATTATGTCATTGAATAAATTCTCATGTCCTGTCATTTGTTTTTAACATATTACTTGCTCTGTGGTTTTTAATTGGCCAAAGTCAGCTGAGGTTTATGTTTTGAAACTAAGAAAATTTTCTCTTTTCGGCTGTTTATATTTAAAAATTCACCTTGTTATTTATATCCATGTTTCATTTGGGTTTAATACAAATTTGTGATAAAGTTTGGCTGCTTATTTTCATTTCTTTAAATGAAAAAAATTCTAGAAGACTAATCCAGGGCCAGACCTACATTCAATTTTTACAGTGAAACTACAACAAGTTGATGTACATATCATTGTTTAATCGATGAACCATTACATCTCTTCACTGTCGTAGCGAACTTTCGACAGATTAAACATGTGGGACAATATAATTGAATATTTAAAGGACCCGCTGCTTGTGGTGAAGGTACAGAATTTTTTTGGTATTGTGTATAAAAGAATCAACCAAACAGACGAGGCGAGCGTGGTACATTCGGATAGAATTGATAAAGATGAAGAGTTTGACATCAGGCAGCATAAGAGGATACCCAGTGATATATCAGGGAGTTCCCAATCTTCATATGACACGGAAACATCTGGAGACAGCAATCCTGATGAGCTGGAGCTCATGATAGGCAATAAATTCTGGTATTATCTGTTTGTGTTGGGAACAGCACTTGGAGATGAAATATTTTACGCAACTTTTATACCATTCTGGTTTTGGAACATTGATGGAGCGGTGGGGCGAAGGGTTGTGCTTGTGTGGACTGTTGTGATGTATATAGGTGAGTGCTGTACATAATCTATACTAATATTATAAAGAGGAAAACTTTGTTTGATTGTAATGAATAGGCTCATAAACTATTGGACCGATTTTAAAAATTCTTTCACCATTCGAAAGCTACATTATCCACGAGTAATATAGGAAATATATTATCACGCTAAGACCAACAGGAGCGGAGCCACGCAGGTGAAACCGCGCAGCACAGCTATTTTGTACTGAAAAAATCAAATAAATTCATTACTTTTCATATTTTACAAAACTTACATAGTGTACATCTATTAATGAGCATTGAATTTGATTCATATATTAAATATGAATAATAAACTTCATTCATTATGTATAAATAATAAACTTTGTATTGCTACTCTATATGTACATGACTGTAAAAATGTAATTAATTTAAATCTTGTCTCTCTCTTTGAATGAATAATATCAATTCATATTCATAATCAAGTTAAGAAATGGTTTTAAATTCATAAAATATTTTTATCATCAGATAAAGGATTAGTAAGTGGAAATGTGCCGTATCTCCTCAGAAGTCTTGTACAGTTATGTTTGCATAGTAATTACTACACTACTATAGATAAGAGATATATAATGTGTTTTATTTACAGAATTTTAATTAATCAGTTTGATTTTTAATATATTTTTATTTATTTTTTACTTAACATATTTTTAAATTTAATTAATATCAGCAAATGAGGGTTTGATGTTTCAATGTTTATCACACCTCTGATGATGTCTTTATTGGATACTTTAATTAAAGTTCTAATGAAATGTGATTCATGTCAGGAACACATTGAAACATTAATATGTATTACTAGTGTTTCGCCCGTGGCTTTGCCTGCGTTTTCAAAGAAAAATCCCGCAGAGTTCCCGTGGGATTTCCAGGATAAAACCTATCCTATCTGTTAATCCAAGTTACCCTCTATATGTGTGCTTAATTTCATTGTAATTAGTTCAGTAGTATTTGCGTGAAAGAGTAACATACATACATACACACACTGCACACATACATCCATCCTCACAAACTTACGTATTTATAATATTATTAGGATAGGGTAGGATGATTTATTGTTATTTCCAGCTGGATAAGTAACTTAAGTTAATATTTTCATTGTTAAAAACATATGTTTATTGTAAATAATTGTGGAGGCCTTAGGCCTGGCCGTGGATACTTTTTGTACTGTATTTGACAAACCAAGCAAAAAATATACTGATTATAAATAACATTGGAAATACCTAACAATGCCATTTAGCACAACTATTCAAAATTCAAATGAAATATGATAAGATATTTTTCTAGATATAATGTTGAAACCAAAACAATTGGTTTTATAGTTAAGTAACATTAAAAATGTGAAATACTGTGTCAACAAATGCTAAATAAAATAATACACACAAATGCATACAAAACTTTTTATTTTCACAACTATTACAATGCACAATTTAATACATTAATTTCGATTCCAGGACAAGGTTTCAAAGACATAATCCGATGGCCACGACCAGGTTACCCAGTAAAGAAGTTACAACAAAAATGGGCGATAGAGTACGGCATGCCGTCCACACACGCTATGGTCGGTGTGTCCATACCGTTCTCAGTGCTCTTGTATACAATAGATAGATATGTGTATCCGGTGCATTGGGGCGTCGTGATCGCTGTCTCGTGGTGCACGTTGATCTGTGTGAGCAGAATTTACCTGGGAATGCATAGCGTTCTGGTGAGTATGTAGTTTTTGTTTTGTAGAATACCGTAATAATAATAATTTTCAGTGTTGGACCTGTGTGATATAAGCCTTCCAAAAGACCGGATATCTTCCTGCTGGTGAATTGAGGCGAGATACATAATTATAATAATAAAATTCTTTATTGTACACAAAAACAGGTTAACACAAATACAGCACAAGATGTTATGATAAAGGTGGTCTTATCGCTATTAAACTACTTCTACCAGACAACCACCAGAAAAGCAACTATTGTTTAATTGTGTGCGCATTGTAATATTATATATCTTTAACACAAGCTAGTCTTAGTGAATTTTCTCCGCCATGTTCAAGAAATGATCTGGATAACTATAAGTATAATTATTAAAAGAGAGAGTTCATTACATAAACTTTATCAATGTTCAAGATTATTCACCCATTGAGCCCCAAGCGGCCCGATCGGTCCCAGACACATTAGATTTTCTATTGTGTCTGTGGTTCCGGGGCCTGAGTTATTAATATGACTTGTGTATATTATTTCACCCATAGGCATGACTCATTCAAGCCAATACAATAGAAGAATCTAATGCTAATTCTTAAATTACACTGTTTATTGTTATGCATGCATAAGTATTACAATCTTGTTTATTGATTCTGATTATAAATAACTTATTAGTGAGTGCTGTGTTTTAATAAAAAGTGTGTATATATTTATTCTACTAGCTGCTTTATAAAAAGGAAAGGGACAGTAAAGAAATGGTTCCATTCAGTTTCAAATTTCTATAAATACAATATAGCAAGCTTTTATTTTAATTTGTAATCAGTATTTTTTAATTTAAAATTTGTCTATAACTCTTTAAATTGTCCAAGTTAAAAAGATATTCAAAACAAATCCTCAAAAATTAGAATAATAAATACTTTAAGAACTAACAATCATCCCATTTTAACGTTTTCCGATACATTCCAGGACATAGCAGCTGGTCTACTACTCTCATCATCACTGCTAGTAGTCCTGGTGCCGCTAGTAGACCAACTGGATGGTCTACTGTTAACAGAATACTGGTCTCCTCTGATGGTGCTGGCGGTTTCTATTCTGGTTATTGTATACCATCCGCAGTCTGATAAGTGGACACCTACTAGGTGCGTATGCATATATGTTAGACGCGTTTAAAATCATCCGTTTTCATTTCTAAATGTTAGCCATTGATAATAGGGAAATATGATAATATGATGAATCAATTGGGTTAAAAATCCGTTTCACTATGTATATGTTGGCCATTGGTGCTAAAATTACAGAGTTGAAAAAGAATTAATACTGCTTTTAAAATATTATAGATTAAAATTGCGCGTATTATGAACTTGCATCATAAACACGAGAATTCCTTGAACATTAAAAAGGTCTCACAGTAAAATTATGTTCAGAAATTGTGTAATTAACCATCATATCCCTTTCAATTATTTTGAAAGGACATTTCGATTAGAAGTTACGACGTATATTTCAAAGTAAGCAAAAATGTCACTATTTGAAAAAAAACATCCATCAGATTTAGTTTAATCAGCGAACCGATTTAAATGAAATTTCATATGTATAACCGCAAAAAACGAAATTAAACTTGACGGGTATAAATATACTTAAAGCAAAGTTTAGTCCCTGCAAATAGGTACTAATTGGCGTAATTACGATAAATGATACCACCCGAGCGGAACCGGGGCAAGCAATTAACTAATATGCACAATGCTAAAAATCAGGAACTATAAATAAAAAATGAAACTACATCTTATATGTACAAATTTATTTTAAATACTACCTATATTTCAATGGGTAATAAATTCTACCAATTCTTACCAATCTAAGGACAAAGTACTGTATACATTATATTATTAATTCCAAATTTTAAACCCATAATTATAATAATATATGATGGATTCCATAAGTTTTTTATGGAATTATTTTAAATACAAAATAACTTTGTCTCACTAAGAAAATGCGTTTCCAATTCCAGAGGCGACACGACAATGATAGTGAGCGTATGCGCGGGCATCCTCATCGGATCGTGGACAAATTACCAACTTGGCAATATGGCCGCCAGCGACAAGACACCGCCCTACGAAATCATCTGGCCCTCCGTTGAAATGTTTGGCTGTATGCTCCTCCGGACCATCCTGGGGTTCTGCGGAGTCCTAGCCACCAGGGCCTTCGCCAAATCCTTCTCTTACGCCTTTGTTTGTGCTCTATTGGGAAAGGATAAAAATGAATTAAGGAATTCTGAAGACAGTCTCGATAATAAGAATAAGATTTTTGTTGAATGCTGTTATAAGTATTTCACGTATGGTATGATTGGGTTTAACACGACGTATGTGTTTCCTAATGTGTTTGATTTGTTGATGATTAACAGGCCAACGTATTATACGGAGATTTGATAGATGTGTGATTTTTTTAGTGTTACAGTTGTTGAGTCGTAAACATATTATTATGGTAATGTGATGAAAAGTACTGGGTGCTATTTCATATATTGAAAATTTAACATATTTAAGTATATGGAAGGTATGTTCGAAAATATTAAATATGTTGAGTAAACAATAGTTTGAGCCGTAATTTGCATATTTGCGTCTCGATAGAAACATCACAATATTTAAATGATATAATAGTGTAGTTTTCTGACATCAAAATGATCACCCAGTAATTCTACTGCCTATTATCTATAGACATTTTGTTTTGCAAATTGTTATTTACTGTTTATTGTAAACATTATGTTGTTTAAATAGAGGTTTGTATGTTTGTACCTCGATCATGCAAATATACTAAACCGGTCATGAAAAAAATAAAGTATATAAAAGACACCGTACTTAGTTTTGTAAGAAAAGAAAAATAAATATATAAATAAGTATGATACATTGTAAAAAAGGTAGCTAGTATATTATCTAGATATCTAGAATATAGTGTCTTATTTTAAATTTACCATATGCAAAAGAAACAAGATTACGTTTTTCTTTTTGATATGACAGCAGGTACAATTAACATCTTGCAAGCATTGACGTACTATAAACGATTAGACTCACAATCGACCTTACAGATCCTTAAAATATCAGTTATAGTCGAGCCATTTTGGCTCTACTATATATAAAATATTCATTCAAATTAACACCAGTGAGGTGACTAAAACTCTGCCTAATGCACCCGAATGCAGAGTTTTGCTTCCGACAATTTTGTGAATCTAGTTTTTTTGTATGTCAATACTTGCGAGTATAAAATGCACAAATTTAAATTTTTAAATATACTTACTACTATCGCACGTAAAATATTTATAATTTTCTCGTATTCGAATTTTATGTTTAATACAAACGAAAACAGCGAATGAGGAATAGAATTTAATACTTACATTATTAAATAATATTCCTCAGTATAATTTTGTTTTGAAATATTGAGGTATTAAATTTTGCATTTTTTTTAAATTCTCCTTTATACAATTCCATCGCCCTCTTGAATAAAATATAAGTTTTATCATGTTAAAGGGTTGTGACAATTTAAAGTATACAATATTGAGCTTTATACGAATTTAACCGTCTCGTTATCTCAATAAAAATATGCCAAAAGTTTCATACTGATTTTTTATATGATTATACTTACATTAAAAAAATAGTTTGTTCTTTCAATATTCATTTATGAATTTATTTATTTTGAGCAAGCGAAATTAAACAATTTGAATCAATCATGAGTTCACTAATTAGTCAGATAGGCATTTAGTTATTCCATTTTTCCAGTGCTTTGTCATTAGAATCTAAAATTTCTCCAGTAAGAATAATCATATTCAGTAATTAAATCATTCCCATGAATGAACAATTTTTACATTTCTAGATATAGATATGTGATAAATAAGATTGAAAACATATGCATGTAGCCATATTTCACTATAATAATTATGGTATATAATATATTATTATCATATCATAAAACATTCAATCGGCAGATATTTAAATATATTTTTATATGTTTAATTTTAATATGTGTTACATTCATAAGTATAGTATAAACCGGGCCAATAAAAAAGTAAATTTTAATTCATAATGGCAGCTTGTGATTCGCTTCTTTATTGGCGCGGAATATGATGTTATTTATTTTATGAATGAAGGCTATGATATAAGTGAACATTGGTAATAAAACGGGGCCTTAATTTTATCTAGGGTTCCAGCACGACATAAATATTGTTTATATTAGAAAATAATAGACGTTGTATATTGTTACTGGTGTTTTTATTTTAAACCTACCAAATAATACACACATTAACTACACATATTAAGTTTGTAGACTATATGACTATGGCGTTAACTGGTAAAAGAATATCGGGCACTAATCGTTTTGAAATTTTATCTGTCCATTTTTCGTTACAATACATCCTACTAATCTACTAATATTATCAATGCGAATCTTTGTATGTTAATTTGTTACTCCTTCACGCAACAACTGCTGAACCGACTTTCATGAAGTTTGGCACACACATAGAGGGTAATTTGAATCAACATAGTTTTTATCCCGAAATACCCACGGCATTGGAAAGCTAGTTTTCCTTTGACACGTGGGCACAGAATACATAATAGTAGCTAAACGCTACAGAACGGACACTCTCCGCCTCCCGCCAAAATTAAACTTACCTCACCCCCGCGCGATCAGACATAAAATGGGCCATATTTTTCTGCAAGGACGATACGCAACGAAGATTGACAACATTAATCAAATTGACTTAAAGTAATTTTATTATTTTGGATTTGTGATTATCGTTTTTCGTAGAAAATGGTTAGATATTGTGCTGTTTACGGATGTATTTCATCAGAAAAACGCGAATTTTTTTTTACGCTAGTCACAAATGTGCCAACCATAAAGCGTTAACACACACATTTGCAGTCTCTACAGTGTGACTGTCAAAACGATCATTTTGTATGGAGTGTCCGGGGTGTGACGTGGGTAAAAACCTAGTTTATAATAATATTTGAAACCAACGAGAGAGAAAAAAATAATGAAATCTTAAAATAAAATATTTTTTATAAGTTTAAAGTTTGTCTGTCTGTCAAGACCCTTTTTCTCAGGAACACGTATCAAGCTGAAATTTATATCGAATACTCCTGTCTATGGTACCTTGATGCTGTGAAAAAATCAAACGTATGCAACGCAATCAAAAGATATAGCTATAATAATTAGGGATGTAACGATACCGATATATCGGCCGATATAATCGGCAAGCCGATATATCGGTATCGCCGATTATAAAACAACCGATACCGATATCAAACAATTCAAAAAACCGCGCCCAATGAACGATGCGGGAGGACGCCCGCGCGTGCGCACTTTGTTTTTTGAAAAAACTCTACCAAAAGTAAACTTTTATTAAGAACTGATTGTATGTGTATAATTACTTAAAGTTTAACTGACTTTGCAAAATAATAATACATAATAAATGGTTACAAAATAATAAATGGTTTTCTTGTTTTTTGATTTGGCATTGTTATTTAAAAGAATACGATTTACAGTTGAGTCTCTGTTAAATGTTGGTAACTTTTATGCATAATTCACTATTTATTTTTCTACCAAGCCATCGATATCGGTATCGGTATCGGTATCGCCGATATTTTATTACAAATATCGGTATCGGTATCGTATCGGCAAAATCATGTATCGTTACATCCCTAATAATAATATTTTTTTTTACGGCTATATCGCAAATTTCGACATTCGCAAGGGAATCAAAACCTACATTGTACAACCCGTGTCCCGTGAACACAGTCTTTTTTTGTTTAAAGCGTGTCTCATAGCACAGATAAAGAAAAATGGCTAAAACATAGTAGGGCTCACGTCCCCCCACCCTGGGAAAGCGCCTGGATATATTAATAAAAATTTTGCCTTTTATTTTGTAATCTAAACATTTTGGCATGTAATTGGTATGTTCCTATTATCTGTTAATTTAGGATATGGCCGTATCCGGTATCATACTTCCGCAGTGGCCATTGATGCAGCTAAATTATTATGTAATAATTAATGTGTCGGTTTTATTTAAAAAAGTTATCTCTAATTCCATCCAAATACAATATATTATTATATGACTATTATATGAGATAGTGTTAACATTTTCTCTCAAATAGATTTTCAGATAATAATATAGCGTATCTAAATCATGCTATAGAAAATTTTCTGAATTTTCTTTAAAAATCAAAGTATGATGCTGTCTTGTTATTATAAATCTATACTAGCTGAAGACTGAAGAGTTTGATTGTTTGTTTGAACGCGCTAATCTCGGGAACTACTGGTCCGATTTGAAAAATTCTTTCTTTTTCTTTCCCATTTATCGAGGAAGGCTATATATCATCACGCTAAGACCAACAGGAGTGGAGCAATGCGGGTGAAACCGCGGAGCACAGCTAGTAAAAGTATATAAAGCTGCCTTGTTATTAGTATCAATTTTCTTATATGTGTATAAATATTCTATGTACGCATACAGTACTGATTCTACCTTTACCAGGACTTAACACAAATAAATTTCAAAAAGAGGTAAATAAAAAATACCGTTAAATATATTAAAATTTTTATTGAATCTTATACATACATTTGTCATAGTTTATACAAATTAAAATTATACGTTTTATCGAAGGTGAAACCTATATTTTCGAATACATAAAATATGAATCACTTTAATGTTTTATGACTTCTTATATATTTCAAAATGGCTATATATTTTTACTTCTAGAATGTTTGAATTAAAATTTAAATGAATCTATATGACCTAATTACAACAGATATATACGATAATTGGAGTAAGTGTCTGAATACTCTTATTTATTCATCCGTGTTTATAAAACATAGATTATATATAATGGACTCTCTTCACAATCGTAATCGCCGTTACGACGGCAAACATCGACCATCATTTGTTGGTCCAACGTTGCCCATTGTGAAGAGGGCCCATAATAGTGCTAGTGCCATGCACTGATAAATGACAGATATTATTGCACAGATAAAAAATCTCATTGAAAATCTTTGCTCATTTTCGTAAAGATTATAAAACCTCTGCCACTGCTTTCGTTTGAAAGTTGGTGCGAAGTTAAATATCTTTTGTTTAAATGCAAACATTATGAAATCACAGTTTTTATTAAAACGGACTATATTCATACTATAATCTATTAAGGAATTTTACTAGATAACTTTTAATATCAGAATTATTATTTTTCTATACAATCATAACGGACCCCAGTTTTTATATTGGATCCATCGAACTCAACAATTTACAACGAAATTATTTGTCCAAATGCTTTTAAAACAAATAAATACGATTAAAATTTGACGAGAAAGAAAAGACAAATACAAAAACCGGTAAGACAATACATACATACAAAATAAAAACAAATACATAAATAACATAGTTTAATAACAGTCATAACATACATCAATATAAATATAGGAAGACTACACTATATTGACCTTACAATGGCATAGGTCAAGTCTACATTACATATTTATCTCTTTTCTGCAATTACATCAGAATCGGTTTAGTCATTTAGCCCTTTAGAGCAGACAAACTGTAACAATTTTTAAATTATTCAATTCGCTTCCGAGTGTGATGTTAATCTTTTAATTTTAAAGTAAATAAAATAATATTAACATGTTTATACAATTTTAAAAACATCCAATAAATAATATCATGCTAACATTATTTTATTTATTTTACATGAAATGTTTTAAAAACAAATGTTCAGGTTCATTACAATTTTATATAGCCTTATAGTAATTTACAAAATATATAAATACATAAATTCATAATATTACAAAAAATAAGGAATATTTTTGGTCAAGGGATTTTTTTTGTATATTTTGTAAACTACTATAATACAACAATGATTACATGGTACATTCATAAACGTTTTTCATAGTTTTGGCGCGCTTTTTGAATAAGGAATCAGAATTATTTTGACTGTTATTTTTTAAATTCGTGTGTAAAATTTAATATTTACATTTATTGTTAGTTACCTGTAATTTATTGACCCTCGTATCTTATAAATGCAATTCACATTTTCCTTAAAACCCGACTGAAGTTACACACAAGTCTACATATAATTAAAGCTATTACATTCAAACATACAGCTGTGAAGTTAGTTACAACAATTCTGAGACTTAAATCTATGAAATCCACACTAAATAACATGACAAATGTATATTTATACTATGTTTCAATAGAATTTGCCGCGCTTTATTTTCTTAATAAAAAAAACCGCGGTCTTTAGAAAGCGCGCGAAAAGCGAACTCTGCTGGGATTGGTCGATTTTTTCGCGTCATAATAATGTCATTTGATTGGCTGTTTAATCACTAAGCGTTTATGAATGCCACGTAATACTGTTGTTTGTGTGTTTGTCTGTTTGTGTGTTCAGGCAACGTTGATGGGGTTCATCTGGTTCTGGCAGAAGTTTGTTAAGAAAAAGCTCTCGACGTCACCATCGCTGTCATACATCTGGAAGAGATAAATACATTTTATTGAACACAAAATTTATTACACCATTAATTTTTAAATGACAAATTAAATCTATTGTTTATCTTCATTAATTTATATTTCTTTGTTTTATTTAAAAATGATGGTTCCTAGATTAAAATAAACAAATGACGTATCGGTCCATCGTCCTAAATAAGATACGAAAAACCGAAGCAAAGGAGCTAGTTAATAAAAATAATTGGATTTTATTATTATAATTAATAATTTATCTTTATTTATTAATAAATAAATAAATAAATAAATAAATAAATACTTAATTATCAAAATTTTATTACGTTTAGAGTTCAATATTTAAAGTTTATCACTAAAGCTAACTAAACCGCAATGTATTATTGGATAACTTATTCAATACAAAAAATCAAACCTATTAAAATTCATTGTGAATTAATTAAATATAAAACACGTTCAAAGCCTTGAAAAACCGACGTTGCGATGCAAATATTTAGAATATGCCTGCTGTTTTTGTTCTGATAAAACATTTCGATCTGCCATTTTCCCTATTTACATTATGTATTAGGTTGTCTTCATACATGGGTCATAAGTTTAATATGAAAGATAAAAATTTACAACATAGCCATTGAAAAGAAATATTGATATTACAGAGATAACGGTTAAATTATTAGTACGTTGGCAAATTGTAGAGAAGCGTGTTTACTTGGCAAAAAAAATCAACAACAGGTCTATTTATAGGCCTCTTAAACATAAAAAGCTTTAAGCTTGTTATGACTAATAGCTGGCGTTCGATCAATACTTTTTTCGATGCTGTGTGAATTTTTTGCCTCATATAATAAAAGTTTATAATTTTATTATATTTTCTATCAATTTCGTTTCCAGTTGGAAAATCTAATTATTATCGAGAAGATTTCGAGATTTCCTAAATAAATCACAAGCTATCTATACGATACAGCAGGCAGCTCATAAAATTTAATAAAAATTAATCTACGATAAAACTGGCTGGATTTATAAATTAAAAAAAAGCTCTTCCCAATTTTTTTAAACTTGACACAGGCACATTGTACAAAACTCGTGGCCAGAAAAGAAAAAAAAAACGAATCCCTACGTTTCAAAACTAGCCACAAAAAAAAAACGAATTCCATAAAAGAAAAAAAATCCCAACTATACTTGACACTTTAACTGGCCACCCACACCCGCAAAATTAAAAAAAAAAACCAACTCACGTCATCCTCGCTGTCACTGTCATCATCATCACGTCGCAGCAAGTCCACGACCACGCGGGAGGCGACGCGGCGTGCGGTGCGGCCCGCGTAGTCACGCGTGTCGCTGGCCAGCTTGGGACACCGCTCGAGCAAGTGTTTGACGAGCTGTGTGTCGCCGCGCTGCGCCGCGATGTGCAGGGGCGTCCAGCCCGCTAGGCCTTCCTGTTGGAGGATGTGATCTTATAGAAACTTTGCAATTTGCAAGGGTCAACAAGGGAAAGTTTATAGAAAGAAACGAATAGGTACAGGATAAGTTACATTTAAACAAAGAAGTTATATAGAAGAAGGTATAGAGGCTTCAGGAATAGAAAGTAAAAACTAAGGTCGCGGTTACCCATGACCACTGCAAACAATGGCACCTAAATGGCTATTATTCGCATTATTTACATAATTTAGTAACGCAATTGCTAACGTCTTAGCATTCGCGGAAGAATTTCTTGCTAGAAGTTTCAAGTTTAATTGCACCTGTATCTTCTATTGCACGCCTCATAAGCTAAGCGTTTTGCACGCCTCATAAGCGAAGCGTTGAGGTGGGTACTACTGTCACTTCGCGCAAAACATCTGATTTTTCAAACTTAAAATGTCTTTATGTATCATACATTGCACTTGTAAGATAATACATACACACACATATTAAGAAAAAACACTATTTTTAACGTTCATGATATTTTTGATGTCATTTTTGTTATTTAAACTAGTTAAAAAACAGTTTAAAAAAGTTCTGTCTTGGACGTCCGTGTGTCTGTATGTGCGGATCCTTTTTCTTGTTAACACGATAGCGACCGAAATACTTTACTAATCGAGTCTTTTTTTTTCTCTTACGCTTGAGTATGCTCAGGAATAGAACCCTTTCATTTTTCAGGGTCTGATTCGATGTGGTTTAATTGTTATTAAATAAACAAAAATAATAATTAATAAATATTTATTAAAAAAAAATTATGAGGCGTGCACTTTTGGATTTTCCAAATTATTTGTATTTACTTCTCTGATGACGATTTATCGCATGATACTGCTTTTTTATTTTATTCCCAGCTGATAACAACTACGACAAACAAATTTGTTACAAAAACCAACAACAAGGAAACTTATCTAAATGGGCCACACGAGATTAAATGTTTTGAATAAGTATACTCTTAAGTTATCGGTATCGAGAAATCAGTATTTCTGCTATATCAACAAGCACTTATCTTATTATAAACTAAATCCAATAGAATTTCGTAAATCGTTTAGCAATCTGCCAGTCATTAATTATACAATCATATTATAATGGATATGTTTGATAGAACATGCAAAAGAGTCAGGAAACAAAACCTAACTATACGATTAGTTTAAATATGCAAAAACTCGTTTTAACGACTCGTTACTTCCTACAGTCCTTGCTCATAAAATACTTCGTCATTTAATAGCAATATTATATCCCGATAATTTGATAAGCTTGAGTGGCGATAGGAATGGAGATATAGAAGCAGTCATGCACCTAGCAAACAATTATATAATTATCAATGTCAATGATTACCCAAAGGTAGCAAGTAAGGCAAAGTGCAAGGTAATTGTATCGAGGGTGTGTGAAAAACCCCGTTATCGTTTATCTGTTGATTATTTGCGGGTTTCCCAACGCAACGTGACTTTGAGCATTCTAACAGTGAGACGGATAATTTTAACCGTATTATACTCTGCTCTGATGTGAAAGCTGTTTTCAAATGCGATCTGCTTTTTGTTTATATGATTCGTGGTCGAGTAAATACCTACTTTCCATTGCAATATACACTAGTAACAAATTACAGCTATGAAGGCTTATGTTCTGGCTTTAAACTTGGGTTCATAAATTAATTATAATCAGAAGTCGTTTGCCGAAACTGCAACCTGACCACATACTTTGGCAACTTTTCTGTTACTTATTTTAATAGATATGTACATATTAGATTTTTCTCTACGTCATACTTTTCCACTATTTATACCTAAAAATGCTCTGGGTTATTTTTATCGCTACACAAATAAACAACGAATACTTCCCAAATTGCAAACCGCAGAACGGTAAATCACTCTTTCTTTCCCTGTGTATATTTCGTTTTACTTTTGATTAATAACGTGCGAATGTTCGAGGAAAATATACACCTATGATGAATGCGTAAATGCTTTGGGGTTATTCCATAAATCAATGACAATGCATCGCTTGATAAACTTCCAGAAATATTCAGAAATTATAAGAATTGTTTGTACTTATATGGGCATGTGGAAATAGCCACCTAAGTCCATCTTATAAAGGCCTATTCTAAAGATTTGAACAACTACAGGCGGATTAAATAAGTTTCAAAATAAGATCATATCTAAGAGTTGTAGATAGCGAATTTATATTATTATAGATTAAACTTAAATCACGCCTTAATTAAATTATTTTAATACTTTACTCAATGAGGATAAAATTTTGACCTCTCGACCTTTTGAGCTTCGAATTGAGACGCGGAAGAGTATACAAAAGATAAAATCTTATGGAAATAGCTGTTTACGGAAATAAATATTTAAATAATACTAACCATAGCATTAATATCAGCGCCGTAGTAGACTAGCATTTGTATTAACTTCACGTGACCGGCGGAAGCTGCCAAATGCACGCAAGTCTGACCTGGAACAAGAAAAAACACTATTAGTTTAAAATAAAATTAGTAAAAAGTAAATCGACATTTTAATACACATTAATTGTGTTAGATAATGAATATGTGAAGTGTATAATAAACAGGAAATAGGCAAGGTGCTTGTATGTCCGTGTGTCTATTACGCCTCTATGGATGACGTGAACGTGACATTTGAAAAAAAACTTAGTAGATAAATTAATTTTTTAAGTTTCAAAGTTAACAGGCTGAGATACGAATGGTGTAGTGAACGAACAGATTTTTGTAGATTGTTATGTAAGTTTACTAGAATCAGAAAATTTAAAATTATATAATCATAGTTATGTACCAGATAATTATTTAGAGAACGTATATGTAATATTATTATCTCCGATATTATCACATCAACAGCAGTGATTTCATATATTTAAGATTAAATTTTCAATTCTATTTCACAGAAAATGGCTTTATCAACTAGATAAACATAAAAAAAATATCTATGACAAAAATTTATAAATTCAGTTATTTCAAGCCTATATTTTGTCTATGATTTAGATAAGGTAATGAAAATAAAAAATATTTAATAGACCATTAAAAACAAATTGAACCGCCAAGCTGACCTTTCGCCTTTCAGAAACACCACGTAACAAACGGAGCTTTGTCGATGACATAATACCTCATAATATATTGTATTACATTAATCGCTAGCATTTGCCTTGTATCCACAACTATAGTCATAATTTATGTAATTGGACATAAGTTTAAAAATATTTATTGTTTAATTTTATTCGAAAAAAAGCAATGATTGATTTCATTAGATTTTAGGTCCTTGACAAGACCCCTGTGCAACCCCATTTACGACACAATAAACAAATATGAATGACAGATATCATTGTAATAGAAAAAATAAATTAAAAATACATTGCTATTTTAGATACGACTTAATAACCTTAGCGTATACACAGAAACCATTTATCAACCAATTATGTAATGCATGTACGAATGGCAATGTAAGTCGAAAGCCAAAATAAAATCAGAGTAAGAAATTCTAAGCACGCATATTCAGCATCTATAAGAGACGTTGGCCTAATTCCAGCAGTATTTTCGACTTTACCCAAAATAAATCGCCGGGTCATGTGCTTTTTATATCGAGACGCAGCTACGATCTATTATCTACGTCCAGTCAAATGTTAAGTTTGAGAAATAATTCAATAGCCTTGAAGGAAATGACGTCACCTGGGACGAGACATTAATATATTAAAAACATCACACCGTCAATTATATTTGCTAGATGAGCTGATGCAAATCATTAGCTAGTGACACCGATACTATTTGTTTTACCTCAATTTATGCGTCTACATCAATGATGCTGGCGCTTCCTAGAAATTCTTATCATTTTCTTGGAAAATTGACTAATCCTTACACGGTCACGAATTGCATACAACCTCTACTCGTGAAAGAAACTTTTTTTTAAAGTTTGGACCATTTGTCTCTTAGTAATATAAATAGCACTTTTTAAGTAATGATCTGTCGAATGTTCGACTCTCATACTTTTTGCTTAGAAATTGGAATATTTGCCATCGTATATAATTATATCGATTTACTACATTCAAGAGTTCTCAGTTCACATGACAACTTGTTTGACAAGACTATTATATACAGTAGCTGCGTCAGAGGCAATATTGTCTTTGCATATTTGTATGTCAATGACACAATAAGGTTTTCAGCGTTGTAAGAATCCAGCAGATTCAATATACATGTATCATGAAGTAAAATATGAGTTTATAATGATCAAGAAGACAATTACGAATTGTTTTGACGCCGATTTATAAATTAGTCATTAAATATTCACGGATTGCGGTGGACACTGGACTGGCTTGTGTCACAGAGGATTAAAACATGGTATAGTATAAGTAGGTGCGTAGATCGAGCGCAAGCGGCGAGGCGGGTGCGGGGCAGCGGCGCGCGGGGGGCGGTGGGGTTTTCCCAACAATGTGGCGATCGGCGCGCGCGCTGTTGCCCTCGCCATATATGGTTGACGATGTTTTCACCGTTTCCGCGTCTTGGGAGACGAGTGAATAATATGCAAAGGTTTAGTCTCGAAAATTCTATAAAATTTTTATGACGTGTGAGAATCTAATCGGATGCAATTGTATTCTCAAAATCTACAAATCACTATTAATACTGCTTACATTTATCAGAAACACTTTACACTGCTGCTTAATTCAAATTGTAAAACTGATAGTCGGGAATCCCAGTTTTATTATAACAGCTGATAACAATTCAAGTGATTGTCATTGTTTCATACGCAAATGAAATAAAAGCCTCGAACGAAATAACCTTCAAGCAAGTAACTGTTGTTTTGTGATCTTATTTTCTAATCATCACAGACAGCTTGGCTTCATTTAGTTCCAGCGCTTTCTATACTTTAGAAAGCTAAGCCAATAATGAAAACGATAAAGTTAGTGAGTGCTAAGTTATAAATGAATTATTAAACATTTAACTACATACTAAATTCATCAACCATATTATCGTTTTGACAGCGTTCATGAGTACCGATAAACTGCGGTTCATTTTAGCATATTTGCCTGATAAGACATACAATATCAACATTGTATTAAAATAATCTTAATTTCGCTAAATCCTTCATAAAATGCTTTTAAATTGTTTAGATAAATCAGACGAGTGCTCTTAATAGTGTAAAAATACTGAAAAAAAAAATATCAAGTATAAGTTTCTACTATATATTATATTTCCCGTAAATGTAAACAAGGAATAACAAACATTATAATTTCTCAGAGAATTTTATTCAGTGGAAACCGGATTTAAATTGGTTTTCCAAAAAACCGGTGCGGTCATCGGTTTACCTAATGTCTTTGACCACGATCATACTATAATATGCAATGATGAAACAAGGAGTAGGTAAATTTATAAATTACTAATACCTTTATGATCATATAGTATTTCTATGAAACGGCAGAATGGTTATCGATTACGTTTTGTGTTCCAAACCGTAAGGCGCGGGACATATACAAGCGGCGCGGCGCGCATCGGGCGCACCGCGGGCGCGCCAGCCGGCGCGCCGCGGGCGCGCCAGCCGGCGCGCCTCGGGCGCGCTGCCGGCGCGCCTCGGGCGCGCTGTTGGCGTCCGAAAATGATATTTATATAGAGTGGTTAAATGCATTTTCTTCATGCATAATTTAGTAAAATTATGTTTTTTGTGCTAAAAGAGATTTGAAAGTAACGTTAATTTGAAAGTAACGATTTTGTTTTGATAATTCCTTGTAAGTAAATAGCGAGGATAACCCCACGATTGCAAATATATCTTTGTTGGAAATGTTGGAATTTACTTGGAAAATTTTATAGTACTTTTAAAGTACATAATTTTAAAGTAGTACTGGTGTAATGATGGAAGAAAAGAAGGTTAAAATAACACAAAATTTATATTGTACTAGCGGTCCGCCCCGGCTTCGCCCGTGGTACATATTTCGCAATAAAAGGTAGCCTATGTTCTTTCTCAGGGTCTAAAGATTATCTGTGTCAAATTTCATCAAAATCGGTCCAGTACCTAGTTTATGCGTGAAAACCATACATACATACATACATACATACAAACCTTTCCTCTTTATAATATTAGTATAGATAAAATATGGTTTTCAAACACAGGTTTACATTTAAACCATATAAATCTTATCATTAAAATCTCAGTTCAAAAGTATTTACAGTACTGATCATTCCACAATATTATTACAATTACAAATAAATAAAAAACACAATCAAAATCAGGATTATCTTTATTTCTGACATTGTAAATACATGGGAACTTTCATTATGCTCTTCTTCATTTTCACTTTCCCTACTGCCATCACCTGTGTAAATCATTTCATCGATTAATTCAATTCACCTTTAAAAACAAAACGAAGAAGGGTATTTAATAGCAGCTCTATATAATTCCACACAGAGAGAACACATTTTTGACTGACAGGCTACCGTCTCCTATAGACCGGGAGATACTGACACAAAATTTCGAGTCATTTGTAACAGGATGGCGGTTCTACAGGGGTCTTAGTACGCAATGACAAAAAGAAAAACGATGGTGTGAACGCTGGTACCGGCGGCTTAGTCGCGTGGGCGTTAGTCGAACTCGTCGGAAAAATAGCGAAGTCAAACGATTTGTAACACAAAAATTTTAGAATTTACCGATAGCCCATAAAAAAGAAGTAGGCGGTAGTGTCATGCCATACTTTTCCGGTGTGACTTACAGCCCGCCATACATAGACGCGAATGTGTTGATTTAAAAAAAACAATTCAACCATTTGTACCAGGCTAACTTTTGCACAGGTAACCATCGTCGTGCAGCCATTTACGAAAATCGCCATGCCATACTTTTCGGACGATTCCAAATGGTCGCCATACCGCCGAAAATCTGCAAATTTTTTTTTTGTAACAATTGTAACAGACAAATGACTCGAAATTTTGTGTCAGTATCTCCCGGTCTACTACCACCCGATTTGTTTTTGATTGTGTATGACCGTGAATTGACCTCTATTTGGGGAAGCGCGCCTGCGGTACGCCTGCGGTACGCCCGCGGCGCAACGGTGGCGTGCCGCCTCGACGCCTGTCCAAAATTCTTTCATACAAAATGTATAAGAAGGATGTGGTGCAAAACAGATTGAAGAGGCGCGCTTATGGCACGCCCGCGCCCGCACCGCTTGTGTTTGACCCGCGCCTAAGACAGATAATTCAAAACAAACTGCGCGTTCAAATTATCGTCATCAGATAAGACATGTTGGGAATCCCGCGCGTCGGATGCCTTCGGGCTTACTTTCACCTGGGAAATACCCAGATGTATATCAAAGGCTTTGTTACTTCTAACTGCCATTATACTCGTTAGTTCGACCTGCGGTTTTCCTTTCATGCCTTTTCAATAGCTCTGTGTTTTCCGTTAACGGTTCTTTGAATTATATTTTTGTGGGTTGGGCTGCGAATTTTCGAATCGTGACTAACATAAACGGGACGAAATTCTTTTGTAATGGGGTCAGAATGTTAACTTCAGCACATTATACAATCTCCGTGTAGCTGTAATGTGATAGTAATTTACATAATGTTATAGTCCCCAGAGATATTATCGTGTAATTCATCATATCAGTGCATAGTTGTAACATGAATAAATTTATAGTCGACCAGAGGAGAACGCTTCGTACATAGTGATTAGCAAAGCAAATTTGAATTTTATTGCATGTAGCGTCGCGTCGAGCCACAAAGGTGACACACATAATTGATACACGTGTCAATGTTCGTTTATTTATCATTGAAATCATATGAGGTGGGAAAACCGCAACATGTACGGTGTACACAGTGCCCACGTAACGCTGCAATTAGCACGGCGGCGTGGGATACCCCGAAGAGTTCGGAGAGTGGTACGCTTTCACCGCGAGCCGGTTCGCTCGTTATGCGACCACGCTGGGAATACCCATCATGTTGCGCTGCCACCGATCTACCGTAATTTACATCAGTATTATTAACGCCGAATCTTTGGGGAAATCCGACATTAATTTTGTTTAATTCGTCCGTCCCATTATTGTTCACGTGAACGATATTAAAACAAAAGTGTTGAAATTTTATGAATGCTCTTCTAACGAGGCCAGGCCGATGGGTAAAACCTTACGTAAACAGCGACTGAAACTTCCAAGGCGAGGACAAAGCATTGCATAACATCGGGAAAAACCGCACGTACCTACAGTTGGTTTATTTCAGAAACTAATACGCTTTTAATGCTTTCCGAAGACCAGGTAAAACCTTGTTTATTTGAGGTTGCAGGAAATAATTTATTGTATTTAAGATGAATTCGTTTGCCCCAAAGCAATTTATTTAAGGAAGATATTAGCGTTCGTATTATAATATTGACAGTTGTAAGTATTTATGCGTAGGCACTATTTATATTGGTATACGTAGCCTCACGATTCACATCTACGTCATAATTGTACAATCTATTCTGACGTGTACTGAGCAATGAGCATCAATTACGCCTAAAGTAAAAGTAAAGCTGAAAAGCTTCTAGTGATTTCCAAGAAGTGAGCGAATGCTATCAACCCATCAGCTGTACTCCCGCGCGTGACTCGCTGAGGATTCAGATTCCATTGATCGTAATGGAGGCCTTGACTAACACCTTCACGTCTGATCACGTAAACAATGTCTGTGTTATCTAAACAGGTTTGCTACTCGACACATCCTAGTGAAACTGTTTTTTTCTCTAATGACGTGCGCGTTCGCGTGCCCGTATCCTAGGCAATTTCTTGACAATAGCTATGAAGGTAAACGGCTTGATATCCGGCAGGTTAATATCCGTTATAATTTCTATTGCAAATGTCATCACTCAGACGTTTTTTCCTTAATCGCCCTACGCTGTCACGAGCGCGTAAGCATTCAGTAACCGTTCTAAATCCTAGATTTACGATCAATAAATACCAAGTATGACCAGTTTATACTGGTTGCTGCAATAAATGAAGATCATACAAAAACTTTTAAAGTAAATAATTTCGACGATGATAATCGTAAAATTGCATATTGTTTAAGTGCTCAAAATTCCCAAGATCGATACGAAAAATAAATTTCCTAGTCATTCTTAAAGTGATGATTTTGATTTACGTCATGCAAATAATATTTTAGCGAATAATAGTCTTTATGTTCAGAAATCCGATATCTAGTCATGCGGCGGTCGATACGTCCCTTGCCGTCGTCACAGCAGAGGTCAATGGTGCTTTGATACGGGTGATATCATTACTATTTTTTGATAAATAAAATTATTTTATGCTTTATTAACATATTGTTGGGTAGTATTCTTAAGAATGTTATAAATATATTAAAATTTTAAGATGTATACTTCGATCTTTATATCGATCTAAATAGAAAAGCTAGTTAAAATAAGCACTACGATAGGTCATGTGGAATCAAATCATTAGCTTCTGAAATAGATTCAGTACATTAGAGCATGACTCAAATGTACTGATTTACTTACAGCTACGAGTTTAGCTGGACTAAACGTACCTAACTTCGAATATTAATAAACCACAATTAGACAAAATACAATCACAAATTGTAGGAAAACATCCGGGAATACAGCAATGGGTAATTACAATGAATCAGATGAACTTAAACAAGGTAGTGAGCTATAACGACAAATGTTCACGGCATTTCCTGATCAGTTCTTCCAGGAAAATAGTAGATAGGTAAATGATTTAGCTCTCACCTCTGTAATTCTTCTGGTCCAGTATTGTGGATAATTTTCTAGGTGGGATTTCTGAACTGCGGCCAAGTAGCGCTTGGAGGCAGTCTGTGTTATTTCTCTCTACTGCTAAGTGGAACGGCGTGCCTCCCGTATGGTCTCTGAGGGCCAGTGAAGCGCCTGCTCGTACAAGCATCCTTGTAACGACCGCATGTCCAGCGAGCACTGCTAGATGTAGGGCCGTATGGCCATAGTCGTTGGGGATGTCGAGCCATGCTTTATCTGGGCACACCCTGATGAGTGTGCCCACTGATTTCTCACAGCCATGTACTGCAGCAATGTGGAGTTGTCTGCAATTAGGAGAATTGATTTTAGATATTTGTTTCGGCTTGTTAAGGTAACTTACGAGCAGGAGATTAAATTTTACGAGCGTTGGCGTAAATTTATGATATGCGATTTATGATATGCGATTTATTATAGACAAATTTTGGTATTCCATCAATAGTTAATTAAAAGCGTCTAGTATTTCATTGTTTTGATACCATTGTCGAAATGAAATATTGATATTGTAATTTTAAGGTTAAAGATTGCTTGTAAAATAGTTTTGAGTTGGAATTTATGTAGAAGAAAGTTTTTAATGAAATGAGATGTGTGTGATAAGAAGAAAAGCGGTTGGTTTGCATCAAAATCCAACAAGTGAATAGTTACATCGATCAATATTACCATTTCAAGATAATAATACCTCACATGAGTCTAACATTTATATATCATAAAACATTGTAGTATGATGTTGGTTTTTCCACACTATTGACCCTACAGGGAACCAAGAGCGAGTAAAAAAACCCAATGTTATGAGTATAGTAATATTAACATAGCTATGTTTGTGTAAATTAAACTGTAATTAGCCTAATAGCCTTGAAGTGGGAAAAAATATTAACGATTTGTGTTAAGATTGTTATTTAATACTTAAACTATTTGCATCTGAGAATAAATAGAATGAAATTTTAAAACAAGTAAGATATAAAATTAATCATAAAGTTTCAAATTAAATGGTAATTTATTTAAATAATGCTTTACGTATTGTATAAAACAAATAGTTAAAATAAACAATTTTACTATAACTTATTATTTTATTGTATTATTTTAAATGATTTGTGCAGTTGTAATTGGGATATAATTTTAATATTAACTAGCGGTCCGCCCCGGCTTCGCCCGTGGTACATATTTATGTTTTCTCTACATAAGAACCATCCTGGTACTTCAAGGAATATATTAAAAAAAGAATTATCGAAATCGGTCCACCCGTTCTCGAGTTATGCGCTTACCAACACATTTTGCGATTCATTTTTATATTATAGATTATTTAATTTAGTAAGTGTATATTTAAATGCTTTTGAATTATATTCTGTAATTGTGCCTTCTATAAATAAATAATTTATTTGTGCATATTACAAAAACTATGGACTAAATAAAGCTACTTTATTATTATGAAATACAAACAAACATGATTCTATAATATTATTTTCTTCTATATTATAATATATCCCTTCTTTTAATGCTTCACTACATAGTGTAAAACAAAGTCGCTTTCTCTGTCCCTATTTCCCTTTGTATGCTTAGATCTTTAAAACTATGCAACGGATTTTGATGCGGTTTTTTTTAATAGATAGAGTGATTCAAGAGGAAGGTGTTAGTATGTAATTTATTAGGTTTTAGGCAAAGCGCGCGAAGCCGCGGGCGGTAAGCTAGTAATGGAATAAACAAAACAAAAATGAATTGTAGTAAGCATAATTAAACAATGACATGATTTATTATAGTTATAACTGGATTTTATTTCCGTTATCTATATTAAACAAGCCTAACTAACTGATAAAGTTATCAGTACCATGCCACCTCTATGTGGTTGTTATAAACTTTATTATAGTTCACTATTTGCTTTAGTTTGTGTTACTAACTAGTAACTATATAGTTGAGTAAGCGCATAATACATATTGAAAAACCCTTGAGTTGAAACTTGAGAAACAATACTAGTTAGTAAAAATAATTATTAATATTCTGTATGTTTGATGAATGGCACCACCTCCTTGGTACAGTGGTTGGCGTTTGAGCGTAGAACCGAGGGGTCCTGGGTTCGATTCCCGGTGGAGACGAAGAAAAAAAAAATTGTTCGGTCTGGCAGGACACAGAAGGCTTATCACCTACTTGTCCCTAAAAAAAATCGATCAGTGAAACAGATGTATGAATAATGCATCTGCCCCTTACCCCACTACGGGGACACGGGACTTCACTATGTTTGATGAATGACGCTAAAATGTTTATTACATAGATAACAAATTAACATAAGTATGTTAACGCAAAATTTCTTATCTAAATATTCTTAAAACATTTTCACTCCTAATAATAAAAAACTTCACCAGAATTCTTTTCAGTTACATTAATATTTTAATTTATAAAACATAATAATATAAATTCAGTCTAAAAATTTATTTCTATAGAGAGAACAAACAGCAAACAAATGAATAAATATAAATATAACATTTAGGGCCGATTTTTCAATGCTCGGATAAAACTTATCCGTCCAATGAAGTATTACATGATAATATTAAAATGTCACGTAAACTGTCAAATACGGGCAATTAGAATACGTTTTTAAAATGGTAGTTTTATACATTATTCGACGAATAAGTTTTATCCAAGCATTGAAAAATCGGCCCTTAAAGAAAGGAATAGTTATTTGCCTTTAAAAATTATGTACTTTTTGATATATATCAGGTAAAAACAAAGTTACAAACTTAAATTTTATAAAACTACATTTTTTGTCTTTAACGCGGCTCAAGAGGCCTAGCTATAAATATTTGTAGTAATCATTATCTATGAGATCCATATACAAAGATATCAGTGTCATCAAATTATTCAATAATAAAATGCAGATAAGTACATGAAGTACTAATTGTATTTTGATAATAAACAGAAAGAGGAACAATGAATCAAAAAGGTTTAAATATTTCCTATATTCATTAAAATTGAATGAATATTATCTATTTCTATGATTCTGTAATCTTATAGTACATAATCTACGATGGAATCATATTATATTGGTATTAAGGAAAATCCGTAGCATGGAGAGATACAAATCTATACAATTTGTTGATAAGATGTTTGGTAATAGAGCGTACAAGTAGTTCATAAATAAGAACAACATAATATGATATATTTGCAACAGCATGATTTTCAATTTATCTTTTAAAGTTAATCAATTATTGTAATGTTGTTTTACTAGTACAGTATACAAGGTCACCAAACAAGTATGAAACAAAAAATAAGCATTTAAAAACAGATGCACCAGTCATTCTTATATTCCAGATGTTTGCATGTACAAATAACCATAAATATTAGTATAAAGATGTGTGGAACTTACGTGTCTCCGTCATCATCTTGTTGAAATAATATGGCGAGGGGTGGGATGTCTTGGGGCTTCTCGTTTCCAATTATAATAAGAGGCGGTTGGGCTACTGGCGTCGAATCGCTTAGGTTCACACTCGAAAGACGCTCCGATAAACATAAATCTAAACCACTATCTAAGTCCACTGTATCACTGATCACATTTTTGTCACTGCTCTCCTTTGGTGCTTCGTGTTTAGGCTCCTCAACCGGGTCGAATTCTTCAGACACCAGCTGTTCACTCAGAGGCCCGGATAGAAAACCAGAATCTGTGTTTTCATCCTCGTGAATTTTTGTATCGAAAACTTTCTTGGCACTCATATTGAATAACACTTAATTTAATTATAATAAAACACGACAGAAATCGAAATCCGTAGGTATATCACTTAGTATTAGCACCAACACACTAGCATGTTTAAAATTAATGAATTTATTTACGTCAACACAAAAACAACCATCGCACTAAACAATCGTGAATGCAATGCATGAAAATTAGTTTAGTGAATACGAAGCAGAGTTGTAGACGGGAGAAATGAAATGAATGAATGATTGCAAAACTATACTAACGCCCAGGAAGACGACAAACGAAATTAGCTCTTATCTGTACAAAATAAAGTTTATGTTCACATGATACATCTGACTTACAAATCAACAATGTTGCGTAGAAGGAATTTTCCCATGAATCGGATACGCGTACTAAACATATTATACATTGTCAAACCTTATTAAAATGATTATTAATAAAATTAATAGTAATATTGTGGTAATATTATAAATGTAATGGTATATTTCAAATAATATAATAACATGATTTTAAGTATTCAAAAGTATTTAAAGTATGTATAAATAGCTTTAGATACCCTATTATGTATTATAGAGATTGATTTTACAAGGGTAAAAAAAGTAGAGTCGTAGATAGGTAATCATAATAATAATTATTATTTTCGTACGTTATTTTAAGGTTATTTTCATATTTTGATCATCTGGTTTTCATTTCTTTTTTTTTTCTTGAAAGGCAACTATGGCAACTACCGCTAACCGCAATGCCACATTGACATTTAGTTTTTGACGTCTATCATTTTAAAGTTTATTTTCATTTTCCGTTGATTTTGTTTATGTTTAAAATATTTGACTAATAATGGTTTATTTTAGAGATATAAATGATTTCTATGCATAAAACAATTATTACTTTTATTTATACCCTAATAACTATCAAGGAGTTTATTAAAAAGAAAATTAATTTAATAAATAAATATGTTTGGTGAAAAAGTGATAGAACTGTTAAAAGAATCAGATAGAAATCGGGAGACACTAGACCAGTACAATGTAAGAATTAATAATTTATTTTAGTAAAAGCAAAAAATGGGACTCAAAAAATTTATGTACAGCGATTCTTAATTTTCTTTTACAGGACGAAAAAATACGGCAAATCATAGAAGAAATGCATGTTTTATTCAAACTGAACATGAATGATGCGTAAGTATATGTTATTTTTATTGCATCTGAAGTGTTAATGAAATTATTAAAATAACAGTAAGTAAAAATTGTCATTATTCCCTTCTTGTTAACTAACATCACAAGATGAGTTTAATTGTTATTTTTTTTGTAGGTAGATTGATATTTTTCATAGCCAAATTCTTCAATATTGTTATTATTAAATCCTTCAATCTAATTCCAGCAATGCAACAACTGAAAACAAATCTCTATGGACAACAGTGCAAGTTAGACATTCAGCTCTAGAACGCAATAAAAGATGCTTGCTAGCCTATTTGTATGACCGAATGAACAAAATCAAGACATTGAGGTGGGAATTTGGGTCTGTTCTACCTCCAGACATCCGGGAACTGTTGTCAGATAGTGAATATGAGTGGTTTTCCAAATATTCAACAAATTTAGCAACTTACATGAGATCTTTGGGACAAGATATAGGTTATAGCGGTATAGACCTCACAGAGAACTTGCGGCCTCCAAAATCTCTCTATATAGAAGTACTCTGTGTTGCTGATTATGGTAAATTAGAGTTGGAAGATGGTGATGTTATTCTGTTGAAAAAGAACAGCAGGCATTTCTTGCCGACATCTGAATGTCAAACACTTATTAGGCAGGGTATATTAAAACAAATAACTTAGATTTTATAATTATTAAAGTGAAACTTTTATTACATCGTCTCAAACTTTTTGGTCTGTGTAGCGCATGTCGCGTGTATCGCGGCTGCCGAGTAGGTATACCTACTCGGCAGCCGACCGACACGCGACATGCGCTACACAAAGCAGTGTTCGGAACCGTTCGAACAGTTTCACTTTTACCGTGGTTTCATAAAACCACACAACATTTTTATTTAAAGTCTTATTTGAATGATAGTTTAAACAATATTGAAATTGCAAGTTGTATTTTGTAAAGAAATTTTGGATTTTTTTGGATTTAAGATATTTTTCTATACCAACTTTAATAAATGATGATTGAAATTTATGAAAGTTATTTTATTGACAATGAATCCAACAAAACTATTTTAAACACTCGTTAGTTATTATTAAAAGTTTGCCAGGATGAGGTGAACATCATGCACAAATGTTTTTTATTTTGTTTTAATTAGTTTGATGAGTAAGTAGCTTAAATAAATTTCATTAAATTTCTTTAGTGAAACTTTCTTGATGTAAAAGAGTGGTACCTATACAACTATAAATGATGTATACTGCGCCATCTACCCACAAAGCCAAGTTCTAATGTAGAAATTAGATTACGAACTTCAAGTGTTTATAACATGGTTAAAAAAATTATTATACCTACCAACAATAAACGAATAGTTGTTAAGAACTAACCCCATAAACTATGGGCGATATTTTAATAATTTACGTTCATAAGTAAATAGTACCATGGTATATTATATATATAACTATTAGGTACATAATATTATTAGTTATATACAATATACCGGTTGAGCCCCGCGGTTTTACCCGCATTGTTCCGCAGTCCGCTTCTATTGGTCTTAGCGTGATGTTCAGTATACACTATATAGCATATAATGGACTATCTAAGAGTGAAATAATTTTTCAAATTGGATCCGTGGTTCCTGAGATTAGCGCGTTCAAGCAAACACAGAAAGTCTTCAGCTGTAAGATATTAGTAACTAGTTATAATATATTTACCTAGTATCTCCCAACATTTTTTTCATTACACAAAATGACTAATGCCAATATTATGATTAATCCATCCGCTGGAATCTTGCATCAAAACCCATGAGGCATCAGCAATGCTTAGCAGAATCCAATGCAGCTGGAATAAACGAATTCCAAATTATATTGCGTAAAAACCGACGAATATTATGACGCGAGAGCGGGAAAAACGTGTTAATATCATTTCTTTTAGTGCAACGAACTTTATTTAGTTAGGTACTTGGGTATTTTTTGGGATATTTATGTCAATGACCTGTTCGTCTAATTTTAGGTCGAAGATTGATTGTGCTTATTATAGTTTTAATCGACATCCAATACAAGTTTATTTAGGTATTCGGTGGTAGGTTAACAGTACCTATATTGTAATGTTTGCTATCTCAGAATTACGTTATTTATTAAGGAAACAAAACATTTTCAGAAGCAAACAGCAAAATTCAACATTATAGATTGACTGTCTTCCCTAACACAGGATTTTCCTAACTATAGAAAGACATAGCCACACTGTAATAATTGTACTGTATTAATTTTTGTAGTTACTCAATAAATATATTTTTATTTTTTTATAGAAATAAATAAATCCTATCTAACTGCATACCATTTTATTGAAATGAAATGAATCGTTTCAGGTGCTTGCTTAAAAAAGTAGGTACAGCCGTTACTTTTGATACTGATTTCCTGTCCTGCATATAAATTTAGCTGTGTCGCGCAGTTTCAAAAAAAACCGGCCAAGTGCGAGTCGGACTCGCGCACCGAGGGTTCCGTACAAACCTGCAAGGTTTACAAAGTTGATTTTGTTACATCTTAAAGGTATTATAGACCTGAGTATTTGGTATGAATTTCAATTTAATACCTCTACGCGTTTATGAGGAAATGGGTAGTAAGTTTAAAATTATTAAAAAAAAATATATTATGTGATGTAACTAAAAATTTATGGTTTTCGTAATTTTTCCTTTATCTATGCTATAAGACGTTGCTTCGTACCAAATTTCAAGATTCTGAGTTCACGGGAAGCACCCTGTAGGTTTTGATTCCCTTGCCGAAAATTTTCGGCATAAACGGCTGTATCTTTTGATTGCGTTGGCTTAGAAGTTTGATTTTTTCACAGCTTCAAGGGACAGTAGACCTGAGTAATTGATATAAATTTCAGCTTCATACCTCCACGCGTTCCTGAGAAAAAGGGTCTTGACAGACGGACGGACGGACGGACGGACGGACGGACGGACAGACGGACAACAAAGTGATCCTATAAGGGTTCCGTTTTTTCCTTTTGAAGTACGGAACCCTAAAAAAGTAATTTTATCAATAATTAATATCGATATACTTTATCTATAGGGAATTTTGAGAATATTAAACATAGCTCTTAAGTCTTAACTCTAATTGACTAAAACTTCAAGCTAATTGTAGATTAATACTGCGTTTGCTAATATACAAAACAATATGAAAAAACCCAAGCATATTTAATTAATATCTTCATTTTATTTAATGTTAATTTGTTTTATATTGCAAGTGGCTTTAATGGCATTGCGGCGTAGTTAGTCTACTGATGGTTTTCCCGGCAGGGAAACCCGGATGTAGCATATGTAAATAATTTTCGCAACGCAATTACACAATACAAACATCTGGACCTTTGTTTTCTTGTTACAAATGTGAAATGGATACGGCAGGTTACGTTTGTCGGTGTTTGAATGGACGTGACATTGGGGAATAAATGGGCTAGTTAAACATCATCTATAAGTATTTTATATTATATTCTTATAATATTATAAAGCTGAAGAGTTTGTTTGTTTGAACGCACAAATCTCAGGAACTACTGGTCCGATTTGAAAAATTCTTTCGGTGTTAGATAGCCTATTTATGGAGGAATGCTATAGGTATAGGCTATATATCATTACGCTAAGACCAACAGGAGCGGAGCCCCGCGGGTGTATTTTATATTTGGTTACAAATTCGATTTTGTTCTTATGAGTGTACATGCTCCTCGCATGTAAAGGGGTAAGAGGGCCTACGTAGGTATGATAAAATATGAGGTAGGTACCTAAGTATTCTAAATTGAAATCCAATAATTATTTGCATTTATGCTTTTCAGTTTAACTTCTCTTAAAAGCTTTTAATACTAATAGTAGTTATTTCTTTAAAGCATTTTATTATATCCCAGTATTATAGGTTTTAATTCGTAAAAGGCGTGTTTCGTGTCAGGACTTGGCACCCAAAGGGCAAGGTGAGATATTGCAACGCCAACACACTCTTGGCCGGCGGCCATGTTGCCTGTCATCTGACAGACCAATATTATTTGAAATATAACTTTATATGCTGTGTGTATGTATATTGTATAGTGTAGCCAAAGCACTAAAGTAAACATAACCGACTTCCGACTAAGCTCCTAAAATATAGATTAAAAAAAAAAACATACTTTGTTATGTAAAAAAAAATTGGTGTAATAAAAGGAAATGAAAATTCACAAAGCAACTAAATACATACTAAAAACTTAAAATTAAGTATAGAAATGTTCTAGCAGTAGTAAATTACTTTAAATAGAATGATCGATTAATCCGGATGGCAGGGTATTTCCAAAAATGTTGTTTGTAATAGATATGTGCTTGTTAACTAATAATTCTCGGAAAGCAAATATCAATCCGCATACGTGGATATATTTTATTAATGGAATGATAACCACAACACACCTAGTTTATATTTAGAAATGTAGGTAGAGTAGGTAGGTACCTATTACCACATATAATATTAAAGTTAGGTAACTACTTACCTACTAATACTATTTTATTGTCTTGCAAATTTTGCGAAAAAGATAGATAACTAAGGTACATATTTCTTTTTTCTATTCGTATAACAACTATACGAGGAATACAAAGAAAGTTATAAGTAATTACATTTACCTACACAGAATATTATACCTACCTATAATAAAAAAATAATCCCAAACAACGATCGTTTGAGGGCGCAAATTGTTCTACTGAGTTACTGACATAATATTTACCTACTCAAAGGAACATAGTGGGCATTTGTATAGTATGGAATTTTCTCCAATTTAAAAGGTTTTATTTTTGTAAGCTTCGTAAAATATTTCCTCTACTGCAATCCCTTTCATGGTGGCATAAAGGTCCGACACTAATTTTTCTGAATGTAACGAGCGACAATTTTCTTTTATTGTTACGGAAAACGACTGGTTGGCTCCCATGTTTACCTTATCCATATAATCCACGTAGTGTAAGACCTGAAAATAAATAGTATACAAATTGACAGGACAGCCATTTTTATATTTGGAAAAATAAGATTTAATTTTTACCTATATAGTATTGGGGGCAAAGAATAAGTTATAAAATTGTTCTATACCTGTAGATGGTATAAGGTAGTTTCGCCACGTCATGTTGCGTACCACCATGGTATCGGCACGTCCACTTATAATGGAAAAAATTAAGAGACGTGCAGAATAGATTTTTCGAGATAATATGCTGCGAATAAATCTACACAATGGGATTTGTACTTCCCAAAGATAATTCCTATATTTTGCTGGATAAATAACAAGGATTTGTTATCACATTTTGTTATTAGTAAAAATTAAAATCAATCAACAGTTATATGAGGAAATTCATTTGTTTATTATAAGACATAGATAATTGTATTTTAATTATAACAATAAAACATTGTAATCTTTATGAATTCTTGGTATTCATATTTTTTCTTGTTATCTCTTTGGATTATAAATGTCCCCTTTGCGTATGATTTGACTGAGTATTTTACGTATTATCCTGTTTTTTTAAAGGACTTCTAAAAACCTTCTAAATTATATGCGACTAACTACTACTTGACGACGCGGTTGGCGCAGTGGTAAAGTAACTGCCTACTGATCCGACGGTCCCGGGTTCGATCCCCGGTCAGGGCAAATATTTGTGTGATGAACTCAATTATTTGTTCTTGGGTCTGGGTGTTATTATCTATATATGTATTTATTAAAGATTATATTTATCGTCGCCTAGTACCCACAACACAAGCCTTAATTGAGCTTACTGTGGGACTAGGTCGATTTGTGTAATAATGTCCTATAATATTTATTTATTATTTATTTATTTAACTAACTAGTTACAAAACAATATGTAATTTTTATTTTATACCTAAAAATAGAGACAATTTATAAATATTGGAAACATTTTAAGGAATGGGAAAGGCGAGATTCAAACCTGCATCTTGCATATTTCGCCGCTGCCGTCGCCGTCGCTTAGACCGCTAGTCCACCCATCACCCCAATCCAAATCATTATGTATTTTTTATTTTTCACTTAAGATATCAAAGTAAACTCCTAGTTATTTATAACAAATGGAAAACTCTATTTTTTAAATCGATAACGGTTACAGATAAAAAACGAAAATGGCGACTTGCAGACAAATTGGCGCCAAATAAATTCAAATTGAAAATACGTTTTAAGAATATCACAAGTCACAACAGAGAAGTAATGTTTTTCTAGTGAATATTAAAGACATAATCTATATATATAAAACTCAAAGGTGACTGATATAGTGATCTATCAACGCACAGCCCAAATCACTGGACGTACCTATCGGGCTGAAATTTGGCATGCAGGTAGATGTTAGGACGTAGGCATCCGCTAAGAAATGATTTCCCGAAATTCTTGCGGGAACGGGGAAAAACGGGGATGCACGTACAAAGTCGTGGGCGGAAGCTAGTATAATATAAATTATATTGTGTGATGCTCGTAAGTGTAAGTTGGATGGAATTAAACTTGTGAATTCAGAAAGTTAACTATGTACCTAAATAAAATATGACGTGTAGTTTTCGGGCAGATGGGTTTCCTGTTGTTTAAATAATTACGTTCTTAAAAGTCGATTGTTGTTTTGTGTAAACAGAAATCGTCAATTATTTACGTAAGAAATGAAATAATTATTGCCAACCGCAAATGTGTGATCAGCATGCTTAAGTTCTAAGTAGAAATGGCAACATCCATTTTAATTATTTCAAGAGTACGTATTTAGTAAGTTAGGTATACGGTAGGTATACCTACTCATTGAAGGTTGTTGCATACCTTGAAATATATTTCAACTACATAAGTAATATTTTATATTTTTAGGTCTGAGAATTGGATAACATAGTGATAAGAGTGTAAGGAAGATCATCGTTTCGGAGAAGCTTGTTTCTTTTTATAAAAAAAAATAATTTCATTTTCATAACTTTTTGCTTGCACATCACTCCCACCCATGTTACGTCATCAGGTCGCTATCCCACCCATGTTACTCAATTTTTAATTGAATTTTAAATATCATTATCTATTATATCTCCATGCTTCAATAAATAATAATTTGTCCAACATATTTAAAATACCAGTAAGGTTATGTCCGAAACATATAGGGTCTTTATCCATTTCAACGAACACGGGTCAAATAAAAAAAGATAATATTCTAAGAACTCAGTTCATCACTATATCTATGCCTAAATGTATTATATTATACACTGTGAGTTATGCGGTTTTCCCTGGACAACCGATTTGAACAGATGAGTAATGCTGAGTGTACACCAACCGATGAAGGTTAGAGAAGTTAGTAATAGGTACTACAGATTACTATACTACGTTACTAGGTAAATATTATGGTCGATGTATCTGACAATAGTGATATTAATTTAATTTTAATTAATATAACAAAGAGCCAAAGAGAAAATATTTATTTTTTGCAGGTAACAATTTAACAAAATTACTGCATCTCAAATATCTATCATATCATTAAAATTTCAAGATTTTAAAGAAGTAAACACAGAATTTCCGTCTCTTTTGTGCTTTCGAATCGGGGGCAATTTATTATTCTCCTGTATTTTTACGATTCAAAAGTGCTTCAAACTAAATCCACAGTATTAGATACAATATTATTTAGATATTGTAATGCTGTGCTAAATCTATCAATCAGCAATCAAATCTAGTTGATTAAATAAAAAGAATTAAGAGTTGAATTTTCGTATCCCTCCACATGTTCACCGATGACTGACGGTTACGGAATTTTGAAATGAATAATGAAAACAAAATGGCATAGATATACCTAAGAATAGATGCATTCCGGCGCCTGGCTTTCCCATTGAGTAATAGTTTTAGTGTAAACATTTGATGAATAATATTTTATATAAATATTGAATTTTTCTCTGTGTAAACCAATAAATATTAATTACTCTATTATCCTTATTAATAAATGCATAACTACATGCATCGGTACGATATACCTATTACAAAACAAATTTAAATGTTTGCCTGTCTGTCTGTTAGTGACGTATTGTCAGCAATAATTATTTGAATTTAGTCTAGCAAATAGTTGATATGAAAAAAAGACATGTGTGAACTACGCACTATTATATTAAACACTAGCTGTGCCCGCGACTTCGTCCGCGTGGAATAGTGACTGCATAGTAGTTACTACTTAACACACAATTATTGAGTAAACACGTCTTGAAACACGTACTATCATATACAACTAAATTATAAGTACTTACACATTATTATAAAGTTAAGAAATAAAATAAATAATAACACAAAAGAACTGTTAGTAAAATTTATTACTAAACTGAGCTAGGTATAAAACTTAGGTACAGAAGAGTTCAAAATTTCCAGGATGTGGTTATTCTCCCGCTCCCATATTCCTTCTACTTTCACAGACGTTCAACTTTTCCCTTTCACCCCTAGTAAATGGCAGAACCGATTTTGATCTAAACCATGTCTAATCATACCTATACAGGGTGTAATCGTTAAGTGTGCACAGGCGATTATTCCGTAACTATTACAGATATCAAAAAACTTTAAACTGATATCGAAAGTACTTAACCTAATGAGTAAAATGGCCATAATAAATTTTTAAAAATAATACGAGAAATATCTAAAAAATTAACTTTAAACCCTCCCATACATTTAGTATGAGATATGAATATCCCATGTACATGGGTTGATCCAAAAGTAATGATAATCAATATTAAACAAGGTCATTACAGTTAAAATAATTATGTATTTCTCTAGATAGTCTTCTAACTAGATAATATACTTCGATATTTTTTTTCCTTAACTTAGAAAAAAAAAACTTTGACTTCATCTACAAAAACCCCTCAAAATCGGCCATCACTTCGCTGTCGTCTTAAAATTTCTTGTATCGACGGTGTTTCTTGTGCCGAGGTAAGAGATAGGACTAGGAGCTAGATCTTACAAACAGGGTGGGTGTTCAAGCATTTTCAATGCCGATTTTTGATTGGCAGCCATCGCAACTGACGCTTTGTGATCTGGTGCGTTGTCTTGGTGAACCAACATTCAAGACCGAAGTTTGCCATGTCTCTTTTTCTTACTAACCTACCCGCAATCTTTTAATTTGGTCTGTGTAGTAAGAGCCCTGTGTAGTAGTGGCTACCTTCTTAAAATATTCCACATTTCTTCAGCGTCCCAAAAAACTACGGCTTTAATCTATCCCACTAATTTTCACTTTGAAAATCTTCACCGTCACTTTGGAAGCTCGCATCCAGGCCATTGATTGTTTCTTGGTTTCAGCATAAACATGGTGAACCCAGGTTACGCCCATGGTCACAAATCGTGACAAAAAATTATCCTGATCTAATTAAAAATTTAGAAATTCACCCTCTAAATGTCGAATCGTTGTTACTTCTTTTCGTCGGGAAACATTCTGGCTCGCACTGTTCACATTAAAATTAATGTTAATACTTGGAAACGTGGCCTGTTGATATAATTTTTTTGTGATAACTTAGTGATTACATGAGCAAGCATAAAACATTTATTTTATATTTTTATGTGCACAGGAAATACCCAATTATCATTACTTTTGGATCAACCTATACATTTAATATGAAAGATTTTAGCTTTTTTTTGTTTTTTTGGTTTTCTGCTTTAATTACTTCGCAAATTTGGAGGGAAGTTCATTTAGAAACTGTAAATAGACCTCCTCATTGTATTGCACAATAAGGACGTCACTTCGAAAATCTACTATGAATACAAAATGTATGGGAAATAAATTGTATGGGAGCGTTTAATGTAACATTTTTGGTTATTTCTCGTTTTATTTTTAAAAATTTATTATGGCCATTTTACTCATTAGGTTAAGTACTTTCGATATCAGTTTAAAGTTTTTTGATATCTGCAATAGTTACGGAATAATCGCTTGTGCACACTTAACGATTACACCCTGTATATTATTTACATGTCATATCCTTTCGTTTGGTACCTACTCCATTTGGATTATTTATCCCCACTATCACCCTTAAGGTGCCCTATATGTAATAAACAGATTAACCAATTTTGATAAAACATGACTAATTGTAATTCACACGTCATTTGATATGCCGCTTGATTATATTATTTGACCACATTCGATTATTCATTCCCACTTTTACCGCTATTAAATCAATAAATGGATGAACCGATTTTGATTAAATATGCCTCATCATACTTCTCACGTCAGGTCATGCCCTTTCATTTGATATGCCACTTGGGTATATTATTTGACAACTTTTATTCCCACTTTTATACCTATATCCAATAAATGGATGAACCAATTTTGATAAAATATGTCTTATTGTACTTTACACGTCATGTCTTTCATTAGATAAGTCACTTGAGTATATTTGATAAAATTTATTTATTTATTCCCACTTTTACCCCTATATTAAATAAATGGATGAACCGATTTTGATAACATTGGACTACTTAATTGTTTCTGACAGGTCATCTTTTTTCATTTGATATATCACTTGGGTATAACAGACAACATTCGTTTTTTTCATTCCCACTTTTACCCCTCTATATAATAAATGGATGAACCGATTTTGATTAAATACCTATGCCTCATTATACTTCTCACGTCAGGTCATGCCCTTTCATTTGATATGCCACTTAGGTATATTTGACAACTTTTATTGCCACTTTTATCCAATAAATGGATGAATCAATTTTGATAAAATATGTCTTATTGTACTTTACACGTCATGTCTTTCATTAGATACGTCACTTGAGTATATTTGATAAAATTCATTTATTTATTTCCACTTTTACCCCTATATCAAATAAATGGATGAACCGATTTTGATAAAATTTGACTAATTGTTTCTGACATGTCGTCTATTTTCATTTGATATATCACTTGGGTATAACCTACATTAACAACCTACATTAACAACTAACATTCGTTTTTTTCATTCCCACTTACCCCTATATAATATAATAAACAACTAATGTAACAAAAAAACGCATCTAATTGGTATTACCCGTTAGCGAGCTACGGTGGCACAGACAGACACGCAATACACACATAGCGGACATAACACCCCTCTTTTTGCGTCGGGGGTTAAAAATAATACCTACGACATAATTTCAAAGACCTTTTATATAGAAAATTTACCTAGAAGTAACCATAATGCTACATATTTGTGCAGGTTTTAGACTTATGAGCAAAAATCTAAATAAAGGTCCTTTGACCCCCCCTACTACCCCCTCAGCATAACCACCCCCCCCCACGCTTGGGGACTTTCGATATGATCATCTGGACATGTCAAGGAATAACTTTAGCGTATAATTTACGTAATAATGTAATTCATGTATAGAATGCCTTAGCAAATGTTCGCTGTGATTACTTAAATGGTCATAACTTTTTTATTTATGAACCGATTGACATGAAATAAACACTAAATGTTAAATGAAGCTTACCACAATATATTAGTGAAAACCGCATCTAAATCGGATAAGCCGTTTCTGAGATTAGCGTGTTCAAACATACAGACAAACAGACAAACCGACAAACAGACAAACAGACAAAAATTTTTTTAACAACAGTTTTGGGTTTGGGATCGATTTAGTAATAACCCCTGCTAATTTTTTTTTACATATTTTCATTGTACAGACACCACTTTTCTAGAATTTTATTATATGTATTGATTTGCACCAATATAGTTCCTAATCGTTATGTTTATAGTTGAGTATGACACAACGAATGAATTTATAAAATGACTAGAGGTCCGCCCCGGCTTCGCCCGTGGTACATATTTCGCAATAAATGGTAGCCTATGTCCTTTCTCGGGTATCAAAATATCTCCATACCAAATTTCATGCAAATTGGCTCAGTAGTTTAGGCGTGATTGAGTAACAGACAGACAGACAGAGTTACTTTCGCATTTATAATATTAGTATGGATTGAGACTGTTTCTCTTGTAATTACATCCATCAAATTTACAAATTTACATGGTAGTGTGGATAACGATGAACTAATTGAAATCTATGGTTTGTTGTGACCACAGCATTATTTAGTCACGTAATGTTAAGAAACACGTTCCCTTGAGGAATTCCTAACAAGTAACATATCATTATTTAGTTGTTTATGCACATTTACATTCTACGCATCGATTATTAAATGATGCAATTGTTTCTATTGATTAATATGAAATATTGTTTGTTGTTGTTATACTGCGTAGCGTAGAATTTGCGTAGAGGGTTCGATTTCCACTAAGGGGAAAATATTGTATGATTAACGATGTATTTTTCTGAGGATAAACTGCGTGTTCGTAATAGGTATTTCGATAGATATTATTTCTTATTTTGATTATTTAGTGCTCGGGATTCGCTCTCATATTAGCCAATTCGGCGTAAGTATCATCACTACATAGTATAAAAGAAAGTCGTTTTCTCTGTCCCTTTGTCACTATATTATCTTTAAAACTACTTACTAGTTTTTTAATAGATAGAGTGATTCAAGAGGAAGGTTTTAGTATATGTATTATAATTTATTAGGTTTCAGACAAAGCGGGCGAAGCCGCGGGCGGGGAGCTAGTGTAATATAAATAGCCAAATTAACGTTATTTATTGGTACGTGCTTATTTTAGTCTCACAAATAACCGCTAGTGGCGCCACATAAAACGTCCATGTGATTTTGTGATTCATCCTTTCTCATACAAAACCATTTATGTCCATAGAAGTGTTTCCTAAATTATTATATCCTCCATGATTCATATTATATCATCAGTAATTATTCATTTTTACGAAATATATTCACAGATGCGCTTTTTATGAACAAATGTTCGAGATTTGACTATTTATCAGGTAGGTATCTCTATCATGTGTTTGTAAACAAACTCTACCGAAACGTATTGACCGATTTTATGATATTTTTGGTTTATATTCGATAGCTTTGAGAACAGATCGTAAACTATATTTTATATCCCTAATATAATAACGCTGTCCTGGCAGAACAACCTTTGTCGGGTCAGCTGCAACTACATTATACAGGGTGTCCCAAAAAGTAGTGATGAACGGAAGCTGGGAGGTAGAGGACCTAGAGGGCTATCCGAATCACCCCCATGAATGTGATGCGATTTTTCGTATTTTCGGAGTTATGACGTTTTTTTTTCAATTTTTCACCTATCGCCGAGTAGGTACGATGATATTTTCACTCATGGTGACGTCAATTATTGCGCTAGATGCTTGATTTTTTTTGTTTGCTAAGCTGAAAGATAGGCCAATTCAGTATGGTAACATTTACTATCGTTAGATCTTCGAATGGAATAAAAAAAAGAATTAAATGCCAAGAAAGATAAAATTACCCAGTATGTTCACCACTTCAAGGGCCCGTAAAAAAATAAAATCACATAAAAAGTTTTCCGTTTGGCTTTTAAAAACTTGCTCTATCTATCAGGTAGCTACCCTGAAAATTTCATTTTATTATTCAGAAGGCTTCAATCGAAAAATTTAAATCTAAATGTGGTAAGTGCAAAAATTGAATTAACATGATGATCAATAAAAACAAATTAAAACCAATAACAAGGTGTTTAATTATTACCAGAAATTTTTAAAATAACCCCGCTGTTGCTCAGTGCAAGTGCGACATCACCGTAAAAAGTTGTCTTTTAAATGTCTGAATGCCCTTTTATCATTTTTAATGGTTTCTTCTGCTACTATGAATTTTCGGGTTAGATCGTTCAAATTGTGGTATTCTCTCAAGTAGCCGAGGTCTTTTAGTATCCCCATTGAAACAAATCAATGGGGTTTAGGTCGAGGGACCGTGGAGGCCAGGCTTTAAGGCAGGCGTCACCAGCGCATGCGCAGGCTGCAACGACCAATCCATCTTTCAGGGTATCTTTGCCTTTTAGCCTGGCCTCCACAGTCCCCGGACATAAACCCTATTGATTTTTTCCGTGGGGATACTACAAAGACGAGAGACTCCGACAATTTGGACGAAATAACCCGGAAATTCATAGTAGCAAAAGAAACCATTAAAAATGATAAAAGGGCATTCAGACATTTTTAAAAGACAACTTTTTACGATGATGTCGCACTTGCACTAAGAACAGCGGGGTAGCTACCTTATAGATAGAGCAAGTTTTTAAAAGCCAAACGGAAAACCTTTTTTTATGTGATTTTATTTTTTTACGGGCCCTTGAAATGGTGATGTTCACCACTGGGTAAGTTTATCTTTCTTGGCATTTAATTCTTTTTTTTATTCCATTCGATCTAACGATAGTAAATATTACCATACTGAATTGGCCTATCTTTCAGTTTAGCAAACCTGCCTGAAAATCTTCGTGTGACAATCTTCGTGTGAAAATCTTAGTGAAAATCTGTGTGAAAATCTCTGTGAAAATCTGTGTGAAAATATCTGTGTGAAAATCTCTGTGTGAAAATCTCTGTGTGAAAATCTCTGTGAAAATCTCTGTGAAAATATCTGTGTGAAAATCTCTGTGTGAAAATCTCTGTGAAAATATCTGTGTGAAAATATCTGTGTGAAAATATCTGTGTGAAAATCTCTGTGAAAATCTCTGTGTGAAAATCTCTGTGTGAAAATCTCTGTGAAAATCTCTGTGTGAAAATCTCTGTGTGAAAATCTCTGTGTGAAAATCTCTGTGTGAAAATCTCTGTGTGAAAATCTCTGTGTGAAAATCTCTGTGTGAAAATCTCTGTGTGAAAATCTCTGTGTGAAAATCTCTGTGTGAAAATCTCTGTGTGAAAATCTCTGTGTGAAAATCTCTGTGTGAAAATCTCTGTGTGAAAATCTCTGTGTGAAAGTCTCTGTGTGAAAGTCTCTGTGTGAAAGTCTCTGTGTGAAAGTCTCTGTGTGAAAGTCTCTGTGTGAAAGTCTCTGTGTGAAAGTCTCTGTGTGAAAGTCTCTGTGTGAAAGTCTCTGTGTGAAAGTCTCTGTGTGAAAGTCTCTGTGTGAAAATCTCTGTGTGAAAATCTCTGTGTGAAAATCTCTGTGTGAAAATCTCTGTGTGAAAATCTCTGTGTGAAAATCTCTGTGTGAAAATCTCTGTGTGAAAATCTCTGTGTGAAAATCTCTGTGTGAAAATCTCTGTGTGAAAATCTCTGTGTGAAAATCTCTGTGTGAAAATCTCTGTGTGAAAATCTCTGTGTGAAAATCTCTGTGTGAAAATCTCTGTGTGAAAATCTCTGTGTGAAAATCTCTGTGTGAAAATCTGTGCCTGTCGCTCGCGACTGCGCTCGCGACAGGCACAGATTTTCAATAAGTGACATTTGGCTTACAGTTGTGCGTAGCAGAGAGTTATATTACGTGATGGTCATATTTTACTAAACTATATGCTTATTTATAATGTCCAAAATCAAGTAGGTACCTATATGAATTCATTCAGAAGTATTAACGCTATGAAATATCATGTAGCTGTAGGAACGCTTGCAATGATTTTTTTAAAGTATAGATACGTCACCCGGGCACGTTTTTTTATGTGATTTTATTTTTTTACGGGCTCTTGAAGTGGTGAACATACTAGGTAATTTTATCTTTCTTGGCATTTAATTCTTTTTTTTATTCCATTCGAAGATCTAACGATAGTAAATGTTACCATACTGAATTGGCCTATCTTTCAGCTTAGCAAACAAAAAAAAATCAAGCATCTAGCGCAACAATTGACGTCACCATGAGTGAAAAAATCATCGTACTCGGCGATAGGTGAAAAATTGAAAAAAACGTCATAACTCCGAAAATACGAAAAATCGCATAACATACATGGGGGTGATTCGGATAGCCCTCTAGGTCCTCTACCTCCCAGCTTCCGTTCATCACTGCTTTTTGGGACACCCTGTATGTGTAGCTGTAGAGGCATCTCAAATAGTCCATTGAAAAGTTACATTTGGGGTTGCGTTTTTTAGAGGACGCAATTATATTTTTTTGATGTGTAGAGGTAGGTAAGTTTCACCTTCAGTGTGAAGCTAAAACCAAGTTTGTGGGGTCGCCACCTTTGTCCCACGGCCGCCATCTTGAAAATAGCGGTTGAAATGGTTTTTACGATATACTATCTCTTAAACTATTTACCTGATAAAAAAAATTGTTGACGTTTGTGAAAAATGATGCATCCTCTAAAAAACGCAAGGTTAGGTTTAAAAAATGTAACATTTCAATGGACTAAAATTGTTCAAAGATTTTTGACACGTTCCGACTTATAACATAACAGATTGTGATAACAGATTGAAAGTTTGTAATAGATTTATCTAAGCGACAGTATTATGCATAATTTAAAAATTACAATTATAGGTTTTGAATTATTAACCCAGAAATTATTTTTTGCTTTCATCACCGATTACAGGCTTTTAGTTACTTATCTTCCTATATATTTTATCATAGTCTTAACACTATAATATTAGGTACATACCTACTATATTGCAATTCTCCACAGTACAGTAACAGTATACCTACTGTTAGAGCTATAGAATGGACAAATAATTCGACGTATTAAGACGTTTTTAATGATTCAGAAGGATCATGCAAGGGACATTAAATATTAATTGCATCTGCTGTCGGGTTCAATGCACTTCTGATGCTTTTAAACATAAGCCCTGACAGCGATGCGTTTATGACTTTATGACAACATTAACAATCATCTATAAATTTTACGAGTTATGAATAAGGGCGCTATCACACAAGTAGCGTTTAATTTATTGATTATTGTTAATTGATCATTGGTGTCTGATTAATTTTATAATGTATGCTAATCTTCATTATTGCTATAAAGAGAAAAAATTTGTTTCTTTGTATTTAATAAATTAACTCAGAAAGTACCTAAAAATAGATTTTTTTAAAGCATGTTTTGTTTTGCAGCAAAGTTAAACAACATATTGCAAAGCTGGCAATACTCGTGTTGCATAGTTGCTATCGTATGTTGAATTGTTCTCGCTCTAGCTGCTAGGAGTGACAACAATTAAACAAGCTTTCTAACACAATTGCTGATCAATTTATGCCCAGCTAATGTTAACCAGGAAAACCAGGCTAAACGCATCTTTCAAATTCAAATTCAAATAACATTTTTTTACTGGAATGTAGTTACAAGTTACTAATTATAAATCTTAATATACTTTAAGTTTTTATAACATTCAAATTCTTTATAAATAAAAAACATATTAAACAATAAAAAAAGATCACAAGGCGGGATTCGAACCCGCGTCTTTCTCGTCGCATCTTGTGTGAAACAGACATAACATCGTAAATCTAAGAGCGGTTTCGTTAAGTCTCATTTTATGTTGGTCTAGAGCATGGCAAAGATAACAACACATTCATTGCTTTATGTCGTACCTACTGGTGCTTGGTAATAAAAGCTTGTTGGGGATTTACAAGAGAAACAACCAAATACGTAGGTATATTTAACAAGTATAATCAGAAAGAAAATACATTAATTTTAATGGCATGCCACACCAAAAAAAACTTGGGTTTTGGGATATTGGGTGAAAAAAAGCAGTTCTTTTATGCTTAGATTTGTAGATCCTGTAATAATATAGTTCCGACTTCCTACTGACAGAGACAGGGGTGTTCTAATACCTATCACCGACTACCTAACTCCGGAAGACTGTCATATATGGGCATAATAAATACCTTTCTCAAAAGGCTGCACTTTAGCATAAAAAAAATTTGATCTAGAAGACTGATATAGACTACTCCAGTCGCACAAGACATGTTGAGAAATGGAAAATGGAAATGTTTTTAGTACTGTTTATACTTTTAACAATTGCTACAATTATTCTTGGTTACATTTTTAAACTTTTTCGTGTGCTCGTCAGGTTTTACACTCTTGATTATTTTAGTGAAGTTAGTGACCTTTACAGCTGAACCATGAGCGTTCAAAACGTACACGTACATAGTTGTAGTTGTTACATTTTGCAATGTTTTGTTTAGAAACGAGGGAAAACTGTTGAGTCAGGTGTAGGTCAGGCTAATAATAGAGTTTTTAAATATTTTAGTTCTTTTGTGAGTCAAAGCTGATAAATTTAATGCCTCACATGACACATGATCTGGTTTTTCGATATTTTGTTGCCGGATTTTCCCGCGGATTGAATTTACAAAATTAATTATAAATTTTATTATAATATGTGTAATATTATATTATGATTCATAATACGCTTCTTCAGTTTCATTGAATAAAATTTATTTCCTGGTTATAAAATGAAAATATTTTGTGATAATCACGAAGAATAATTTGGAAAATTAAAGTGCCCGTTTATTAAATATTAATATATTATAAGTAGATATTTATTGTTATAGTGACCACAAACTGTGAAAAACGCTGTAGGTACCTAAGTATTTTTTGTCAAGTGCATTTCGAAATGGTGAAATAATATTGAATCATAATATAAGGAAATATAATTATAATAATTATCCTGTAAAATTTTGAGTTCGATTCTTCCCAAACCCACGTATTGAACGACAATTTTGTGGTTTTTGGTACAAAAAACCCAATGGACTTCCATGGTTTTATTTACTCTTCCACCTACAGATGTTTTAATACTTCTTTTTCATTTAATCTATACTAATATTATAAAGCTGAAGAGTTTGTTTGTTAGAACGCGCTAATCTCGGGAACTACGAGTCCGATTTGAAAAATTCTTTCAGTGTTAGATAGATCATTTATCGACCAACAGGAGTGGAGCCACGGGGGTGAAACCGCGCGGAGCAGCTAGTATGAATATAAAGTAAATTATAAAGTAAACAACCTCATACGTTGCTTTCATACCTACCACGATATATGAGCAATATTTTATAAATAAAATTTCATGTTGAGTTTATCGAATAAGGCTTCGAGCTTAAGCAAAAGCTTCTTTAGCTTTTTCAATAAGTATTTATTACACAATAATATAGAAAAATTAACTTGTAACATGGCAAAATAGCAGCAATTAGAACACATTTTTGAAACAGTTGTTTAATATATTATTAAAGGAATAAAATTTTACCGAGGATTGAAATATAAGCCCTACGTAGTATAACTGATTACATGTGTCGTCTGATGGTAGCCTGCTTCAAGTTATTATGTAGCCCGCCCGCCCTTAATTCAGCTTGTTGTACTTTAGTCTTAACAATCATTGAATGCCACACAACCTGTAGTCGGAACAAAAATACTAATGAAGAACAGAAATAATATAAACATTGTCATCTATAACATTGTTGAATTTAACACGTATCAATAAACAAAAATCCCGATTTGTTTCAGCTAGGTTACATAGATAAATTTTTGCTGGTTACCCCGGCTTGTGCGTCACTGCAGCGTACTTTCCACTGCCTATAGCAAGATAACAGTTTCTATTATCATTTTCCTTATAACTGTAAAAGTATTGGCGCGTTTACATTGGCCTGCTTCCAGCGGGAAACAGTGTTTGACGCAGCGTTTTGCCGGCTTTCTAAATAAATAGTGCGGATTTCAAGCGAATTTTGATTACATGGGACTTTTATTGGTTACTTTTTTTATGCGGAAGCGTTATGGAGATTTGTTTTATTTGTGGAAATACTTAGTTCGGAAGAGGTTTTGTCAGCTTTCCAGTTTTCTGAATTATTGTCTTGAAGTTATGATGTTAAAAACTTCCGCATTATTACTATCTTTCCGCCCGCAGCTTCGCCCGCTTCGTCTACAACCTAATAAATTATATACTAAAACCTTCCTCTTGAATCACTCTATCTATTAAAAAAAACCGCACCAAAATCCGTTGCTTAGTTTTAAATATTTAAGCACACATAGGGACATTGGGACAGAGAAAGCGACTTTGTTTTATATGTACTAGGTATGTAGTAATTAGAAGTGTAACATGCATTTAACGCTGTATTCATTTTACATAACCATGGTCGAATTCCATCTAATCATCAAGTCGTTGTAAATCATACTATAGCCGTGAACAGCAATCTACTCTGGTTTTACCAGGCAAATAGTTATTAAATTATACCCGTATATAACATAGACTTCCCTTATGTAGGACAGCGGATAGGGGTCAAGTTGAAACTGTAATTTTACTGAATATTTTACCAAGAAGTAGGTATTTGAATGTGGTTCTTCAATTATCTGCAATCGAATTTCATCCAAATCGGCGCTATCGTTTAGCTTAATAGATAGATGAACTTTTGAATTTATAGTGCAAAATATTAGTTTGGGTATGGGATAGTTTGGAATTCCAATTGATTTTTTTCGTAGCTTTTTTATATGATGGTCGGAGAAACAGATAAGACAAGGATGGAGTTTATATTTATCTTTGACTAGCTGCGCTCCGGGGTTTCACCCGCGTGGCTCCGCTTCTGTTGCAGTTAGCGTGATGATATATGGCCTCCCTCGATAAATGGGCTATCCAATACTGAAAGAATTTTTCTAATCGGACCAGTAGTTCTTGAGATTAGCGCGTTCCAACAAACAAACTCTTCAGCTTTATAATATTAGTATAGATTAAGCGATACAATTTGTAATTATGTACCTCTTTAGAGTTATAATATAGATATACTATTTGTTTGTTAATGCACCTTGATATTGCAGTACGTAATTGACCGGGATTTTTCCAAGTAATTTGGTATTTCCTTAGGGTAATTATTACATTGGAATTAAGGTTACTTTTATAAAAAACCAGAATAACAATTGAAATCACAAGTAATTGAATAAATAACATGTTATTTACCGCTTTTTGGTTTATTGAGTGCATTTTAAATGTAGATAATAATTGATTTGGTTCTTGGAAGCATTTAGGATTTGTTTATAATATGAAATAAGATTATATTAATTTATCAATAATGAGCACCCAATAACTCAATAAGGAAGTAGGAGAGTTATTTACTTATCAATAAATTTTGATCACATTCTCGATACAAAAAAAAAATATAATTTTATACATGCTGATATGAACAGAAAGGGGCTTTACCTATATTTACAATTGAAACAAACGTAATAAGTAATAACCTATCAAGATACTATGTAGAAGATATTAAACAATCTACTGGATTTAACAGCACTTATCTTCTGGTATATTTTTTACTAATATATTCGATAACGAAATAATAACAATTGTAATGTTCATCATAACAAAATAAAGGGAATAAGTATTAAGTAAAATATTCTGTATTTTATATTTATTAATAATTAAGTATTCAATTTAATTAACTTTCTAATTTTCTATCGAGATCGTTGATATGTATAAATATAAAAGATCGTTGATATGGTATAAAATATTCATCCAAACTTTCTAATTTATAACAGTACTAGCTTTCCGCCCGCGGCTTCGCCCGCATTTTCAAAGAAAAACCCGCATAGTTCCCGTTCCCGTGGGATTTCCGGGATTAAACCTATCCTATGTGTTAATCTAAATTACCCTTTATATGTGTGCCAAATTTCATTGTAATCGGTTCAGTAGAATTTGCGTGAAAGAGTAACAAATACACACATCCTCACAAACTTTCACATTAATTATAATATTAGTAGGATATTGTAATAAAACATACGTACATATTACATATATTTAAGAGAAGATAAAAAGCAACGTAACTCACGATCAATTTAATAACAGGAAAATTAATATCAGAATATTCTAGAAGTTCAATTTCAGATTTCATTTTGTTACAGCATTGTGACACAGTTATAACATCATTCTATTTTACTGCTTCCTTCAAAAGGGTTTAGAAATGTTATTGGTTGTTTGATCCGAAGAATTCAAAGAGTTATGTAATATTTGTGCTTTGATCAGCGCGAGTTTATTACGGGAATACGCCGCTAGTTTTATTTCTTTGGTGACATCAGCAGAATTGTTAGGAATGTATTATTTTTCCCGTTTTCCGTTATATAGAGCCTTGATCTCTGGAGAAATATTGGATTAAAAACATCTGTTTCAGGCATGGTAACATAATCGTTTTACTGTTTGTTCCTGTCAAGCTTCATTTGGGCGATTCGCTAAGTGGTGGCTCATATCATGTTTCGGCGTGGTTTGCGAACGCTTTGGCTTTCATTATTACATTGTTAAGAGCAATTTCATGCTATAAAGAGCAAATTCTGGAATTCGATCAAATCCAATTAAAAAGGAATGATGAAAGGAAATAAGGAAAGAAATGAAGGACACAAAACGTTTGAACAACGTTTCAATATGGTGTATTTGTGTGAATGTAACGTCAGGTATAATATACTTTATTAAATTTTATAAAATAACTGAAAAATATTTCAATTTCCATATCAATTTTAGTTTGTGTTTATAATTAACACAATGTTCGGACAAAGAACATGGAAATTTTTATCAATATTATGGTAAAAGTGAACAATTGTCATATTACACAGCACGCATCGCTCATTTTGGTGGACCACGAATATAAGGCAGCCATTTGCGGAATGCAAAAGTACTTTTCAACAAAACGCGCAGTTACATCCACGGTCTGAATATTTTCCTAAATAAAAAGAACTGTCAGGATAGTAGGTATCAACAACTGCAGAAAACTATGTAAATAACTAAAAAAGTACGCGTTTTTTTCCGGATTTTCGCTCCAAATCTCGCGGTGACGTTGACGAACCGTAACAGGACTGTTTCGAACGGGATTTTGAATCTGTGGTATTAGGGACTTTTGCGTTGATTTTTCGGGGATAAACTTTTATACAAATAGGGTATGTTTAACAGTTTGTTTGTATTTTGCTATTCATACGACAATATCTACGAAAGCGTGAATTACATTTTAAAAATTAACCGGATAAAAATGTTTTAGGAATAAAGACTTACTTACAATTTATTAAGCTCACAAGAAGTTAAATACCTAATTAATAAAATATGATAAACATGATAATGATACAATTTATATTATGTAAGGAAATTAAAACGCCTACGCACATTTCAGGAGCAGATTGTGTTTCAATTATATTTTAAATAGGATAGGCGCCTGAAAAAGACAACTTATATGGAGAGTGCAAAGAACTGCGAAGAATTCAAAACCCTAAATATATTATGAGCAAAAGCTTTTTATTCTGCAACCTATAACAAGTATTTATTTATTTTATTTATTTCAGATAATTGCAATTATGAATGGTTATTTTATTCACAAGACCACACTAGCAACTGACCATAATAACTTTTGAGCTATTTTACGAATTGAACCTTTTTAGCAGTCGGTTAAGGTACAAATCGAATGCGTTCAAGATTTATTAATGGCTAGATTTCTATTTATTTCAGCCGTCGAATCGCTCGATTGACTCGCAGAGACCACGTCTGACCAAGCCGCTATTTTCACGGCTTATATTTCACTCGGATCCTGTCGCTGAACGTTTTCGGTGATTTACGAGGGGCAGAAACATTATAATAGATGTGCCTTTTATTGCCTATCGATTATCCTTCTGCAGTCCAGTTATTAAAGCTCACTTTTCATGTTTGGTCGGGCTGTTTACGGATGTAGGAAGTTCTGGCGTTGCGCAATAAGTACTGAAGACTCTATATAACAATAGCTTTCCACCCAGCCCCCTTAGACAAGTGGCTTTCTATTAGCGTAAAGTTTAATAGAATAGATTATGAATGTATGAGATTGACGTTTGATTACGACGACGACGACGATTGATTATGTCAATCTCATATATTCATAATCTATTCGATTAAACTTTACGCTAATAGAAAGCCACTTGTCTAGGGGGGCTGGGCCTCACTCGCGTTGCGTAAAACTTAACAAACTATATACAAACCTTTATAAAACCACATACAACTTTTCTCTTGAACGTTTACAACTATAATAAAAAAAACGCATTAAAATTCGTTGTGTAGTTTTTTAGATCAAAGCATAACTAGAGACAGACAGACATACAACTGGAAGCGATATTGTTTTATATTATGTACCTATATTAATGTAGTTAGTGATGTGTATTTAGAATTTTAGTAAAGTTTAGATAATTTCTTTCAGAGAGCTATCTTGAAATTGGCAGCATTACACAGAACAACTATGTTAATTGGCTGAAGTGGTTGGTTCCAAAAAAGGTGCCAGCTTTTATAATTAGTTCCTGATTACACGGAACATTCTAGTCTTTATACTATTGTATGCGCTGAACTATTACTACTGTGTACAATGTACATACATAAACATATTTTCGAGATTTTTATATTTAATATCCTAGAAGGAAATAGGTAATTCATGAATGCACACATTAATAAGCTGGAGTCAGGCCGCTGGTGATCGGTCGTTATGGAAATCTTTGGGGGAGGCCTATATCCTGCAGTGGACGTCCTGATAGGCTGGAATGATGATGATGATGACAAATTATAAATTAAAAGATTATTTAGTTACGTAAATCTCATGTTTGTGTCTATTTTTTGCACTTTTTCCATCACATAACATCAACACCTATTACTTGTTACTTATTTTGTTTTATTATTTCAATTTAATTCTCAAAAGTAATTGGCCAATGATTACAATGAAAGACTTTGATGTTAATCGCATTGATTGGAGCACTTCAATAACGGGCAACATCAAAAGGATTGAAAATCACCTCTAAACCATCTGGCGAATAAATGATTCGATTGGTACAGGGTCGAATCTCCTGATTACAATCTATAAATGGGCAAACATTGAGTGTACGTATCGCTTGTTTTTCAGAGCCGTAACTGTCGCCGCGCCAATCACCCATCGGCTATCTATTGATCGGAAAAACTGAAATATGTGCAAACTTTTTGCACGCTAGATAAACAACGATGGATTGTTCGCTGTTTACGTAAAAACGGGGAATGTAAGCTCACACGGTTCGGTTTCATTTGCAGTTTTTATGTTAGTTCGTTAAACGTGCGGCTTTCATGAGCGGTAAGCGATTGTACAATTTCACATTTTTGATATCGTGATAGTATTTTTTGTTGATACTAAATTCGGTTTATGATAAAACGACAGCGCTAAATGCATTAATTTTGCGGTGAATTTTGGATGGTAACGATTTGATTTTGATTGTTTTAGATATGAAAATTGACATGAAATATGTTGGATTTTTCATTGACGAATGTGTGACTGTCGATAAGGATTGTTATCTAATTCCGTGTTCCTATTTTTTCGTATTTGATTGAATGTATTGTGTTTTATCGTTAATTTAAAAATTAAAAGTACGTTATTGTGTTCAAGTCTACTATTGATAAAATATTGCCTATAATCAATTCTTTGGTATTGTTCTTAATGTAGAGCCGGCTTATACGTTACTAGCTTTCTGCCCGCTTTGCGTAAAACCTAATAAATTATATACTAAAACCTTCTTCGAGAATCACTCTATCTTATAAAAAAACCACTATCCGTTGAGTCCGTATAGTTTTAAAGATTTATGCATACATGTAATGATTCCACCACGTATGGAAGTACTACTCAGTCAATTAAATAGATAAGTATATACATACCAGTAACACATGAGTAACACCTTTATTTATACATTTACCTATAGATTCAGTTACTTAGTAAACATAAAATCAGTACAGATAAACCAGTCCGTGTCGCAGAGAGTCGACGCTTACATTTGCGACGCATTGTTAGCTCGAATTTAGAGCAGCATTCATTTAAAAGACAAAAACGTCATTCTGTGTGCCGTTCCACTGTATCTTAATACGATTATGTTTTAGCCGGGCTGTCCAATGATATTTGATATTAGATTTCAATCTGCATGTTCTGGATTTGGGATTTTTAAGCGAAAGTTTTTTGGCGCTCGCTTATAAATCAATGGAATTTCATCATTTTGCATGTATAATATTCTTGTTTAGAATATTTATTCTTTATTTCCTATTACAATGATTTTTAAAAACGTGTTTTTAGGATACCTACTTACTCAACTGTTAAACAATAACGTAATTAGCAATGACAAAGCCCAAAACGCCTCCAAATTTGTAATTCAGACAAGAGACTTGATTAAAATCTAAACAAAAAACACATAAATAAGTTTAATCATAAAATACCCGATGAGATTGGTTCTCAACTAGCGTGAGCCATTTCCATCTAGTGTCACGCGATCAACAGAACATAAACACGTGAGCAAAACCAACCTTTTGGATAACATGATTAAAAATATATTAAATTGCAGCGAAGTAGAGCGTAAAACAATATACCTAATGGTTTTAGTTACGTAGCGATGGCATCTTTAATGCCTCTAAGGAGAAATTTGTTGGTGGAATCCCTTGGATTTCTGTCTACGCACTGATGGTATAACATAGCTTATTGGCGTGCTGATCATGTTTTTATGGTTAATTTTCATTTTTTGTAAAGTTTTATGCTAAATAAAATGCTTTTAATAATTACTTTTGTTCATATTTTCTTTTTTTGGAATTGCACAGGTCATTTATGATACTATAACAGCGTCTTAACAATAAAAATGTTTAGTATATTGTCACTTATTCAAATAAATATAGTTACCATCACGTACAACCAACAAAACAGCTAATTTCCTTAAACTAGCTATTACCCCTCTCAGTTCATTATTATCCATACACGGTTCCTTTACATACAGGTGCACAAAATCCTTCAGCAATCCAACCAGATGCTCTGCACGTCCTCTCAACGCTTTCAAGTGCTTTCGCTCTTTCAAATTGACGTCCCATTTTGTATTGTGTATTCACGTAAAAATCATATTTTAAATTGTGCATGCGAAGCGATATGCTTGTTTACCGGATTTGTAGCTTTTGTCGCGAGTGTGATTATGTTTTGGGTATATAAGAGAATGTTTGATTGTTGCTAATATTGATGTAAATTAGGGAATTGTGAAGATATTGTAGGGTAAAGGTGAAAACACAAATATAATAGCTATCTACTTTATTTTAATCAACTTTAACAAGGGCAGATCAGTGCAGACGCTAGAGAAATTTTACCGGTTCACTAACTTCTTTAACCAAAGTTTATAGGTGTTGAAAGAATGCAGACATATTATTATTTCTTCTGACATTTAAAAATCTATAAACACATATATAAAGTTACACCTTAAAATCTAATCCTTCTTCTAGTGCATTTGGGTAAAATCCCAAGGCTTCATTTAGTAACGCATAACAATATCACCACTTGCTTATCTACAACAAGCTTCCTACAAGCACAGATACAAGTAAAATTTGTTCCAACAAATTCCCCGTTTCCGCATTACCAATTCACATCAAATAATTCTTCAGTAAACATGAATTTTACATTTGCAATGCATTGAACAAGATTTCTATGTAGACTGGGATTACTCTCTCGTCTAATTGCAAATGAATTTAAGACGCATTTCCCTAATTTGTTTTCTTCAAACGGATTATAATAACAATTTTGGGGAAACAAATGCGTTGATGGAGTTTCCAATTTATTCCCTGTGTTGACGAGCGTTGAGGTGAATAACGCGCTATATAAATTCATAAACAGCTGCTTTGGTTTAAATCTAGCTGTTTAAAGCATAATAGATTTTTTTTTCTTTTTTTTTAAATTAGGATAGGTAGACATTTGACCACAGTCCCACCTGATGGAAAACGGTGACGCGGTTTATGGTGGTAAATCATGTCTACCTAGAAAATGCCTATTTATTCGCCTCTTGAAGGAACCCAAGATTGACAACACTTTGTAGTAATGGGTTGCGTTGAAGGAAATATTCATTTCCTGTATCTTACGGCTAACTTTATTTCTTGATAACATAATAGCAAGGGTTTTTAAGTACTAGATTAATTGTATAGATACCTACAACATACACATGCGTGGATACAATTACATGAAATTTAAATGTGTGTGTCATGTGTTTTATATAATTTCCTTGAAAGTTGAAGAAAACTTAATTAGTTGCTACGTAGATTCAACCGCTTATGACCATACGTTTTCAATTAATGTATATTTCACAAAGATAAAATGTTGAATTATGATTTTTCTGAAAACTTAATGAGGAAAAATTATTTAACCATACAGAAGCTCCTGAATACGATATAGTTCATCTCATTTAGAACAGCGTTTATTGTGTGAAACGTTGGTGCAGTTTTGAATTAAGGAAAGTGCTCTAGTTTATTACACTGTACTTGTAGTGACATTAAAATAAAAACGTAAGCAACTGTGCCTCGGTCCACGGTTATATTTGACTATACGCCCAAAGTTTTGAAAACACGTGAATGTTCCGAATTATTTATTTGAAACGTATTTTAACTTAAATTGTAAAGCCCGTAATATATTTTATGTATAATATATGTGTTTGTTGTGTTAAGGTTCAAATTAGCTCAGTAGAGGGATATTGAAGAAAAAATACGTGTATTCACTTTGACTGTTTATTTCATACTAGATTTACGTTCATCGCATCTATCAATACACAACAAAAATTCAATTAATGTAAAATTCGCTTGAACATACCGGCGGCCAAAAACAATAGTTTTTTATACAGTAGTAAAATCAACATGAACTCATCTAATAACATTCAAATAAATTTATACAACAACTGTAAATGACATAATATTAGTGGACTGTAAATTTGTAAATAACGATTGTGTATAAATGTAAACCAAATAAACTAAAAATCTTTAGGCAACGCTATCAATTTGTATATAATGGCCGTTTGAACTCGTGATTACCCAATATTTTGTTCTAATGTAAGTTAACATTAGTTGTATGCCACCATGGAGCATTTTTGTATGTGCTTCGTTAACTAACAACCTTGTAATGTGTTGATGACTCGGTATTATAATAGCATGTTTAGTTATCTGACAGTGATGCATTCTGCAACCGGCCTCCTACTCTCAAAAGGCCTCTTTCGTCTATGAAGGGAGCTAATGTTATAAGTGTACTTCGTTTCTTCACTCTTCCTTCTTTCTTTAGCGCTTCTATATCTTTTTCATAAACCAAGTTTTGATAATATCTTATACATTCTTCTAATATGTATTCCATTTCATATGATGTTAAACAATGATGTGTTTGTGTTGTCCGTTTCTTACCAAATCTTCTACAATATGCGAGTACCCGTTTCATTCTTGACATAGTGGAAAATCTCTCCCAAATTGGCTTTTCTTCTATAATAACATTACATTTTAGCTTCTTCATTTCTAAATCTATTTTTGGAACATCACATCTCTCAAGTTGAAGGTTTGTTTGTTGTAACCAAACCGGTCCCATCCACCAAATCTCAGAATCTACTAGATCACATGCGTCAATGCCTCTGGTTGCAATATCTGCAGGATTCTCGGCAGATTTGACGTGTCTCCAACATTTGTTATCCAAGACTCGTGTTATACTTCCAACCCGATTTGCAACAAAAGTCTTCAAGTGAATCGGTTGACACTGTAACCATGAAAGTACAACCATTGAATCGGTCCAGGCGAATATTCTGTGTTTAGGTACTTTGAGTACTTCCACAAGATCTTCAATCAGCTCCGCTAGTAGGGCTGCAGCGCAAAGTTCCAATCTAGGTACCGATATTTGCTTTAATGGTGCAACCTTAGTTCGTGATGCAAGTATAGTTACATGTATTTTCTCTTCATGAATAACTCTCAGATATGTAACTGCAGCGTAAGCTTGAGTGGATGCATCTGCAAAACCGTGTAATTCAAATTTGTCATTATCAAGTGTAGTTTTTAACCAACGTGGTATCTTGAGGTTTTGCAAGTGTGTAAGTTGTTCTCTGTATCTTATCCACTCTTCGCGTAAATCCGGAGTTAGTTGATCGTCCCATCCTAGGCTACTTAACCACAATCTTTGTATTAAAATCTTCGCAGTAACAATTACAGGCGAAAGCCACCCAAAAGGATCAAAAAGTCGAGCCACATCAGATAGAATTGTTCTCTTTGTTACAGGTTGCTTCATTTCTGGTAAGTTGACTGATACTTTGAATGCATCATCCTTTCTATCCCATGTTAATCCGAGAATTCTTATTACATCATCTAACTTTATATTTATCTTGTCCCTTGTATCAATATCATTTCTTTGTAAATAGTTCAATACTTCTTCTGAATTACTAGACCATTTCTGCATTTGAAACCCTCCTTTAGCTAATATCTCTGTTATTTCTTTACACATGTTCTTTGTCTTCTCAATATTTTCATTTCCTGTCATGAGGTCATCCATATAGAAAGCCTTTTTAATAACATCAGTTTCCGTATAATTATGCAACTCATCATCTGCTAATTGTAGTAAAGTACGCACAGCTAAATAAGGAGCTGCTGCTGTACCAAAGGTTACAGTTGTTAGGTCATATTCTTCAATTTGATCATGAGGATTATCTCGCCATAAGATGCGTTGTAAAGGTGTATGTTTACCAGTCATGTTGATCATTCTATACATCTTAACGATGTCCCCCACAACACATATCTTATGCATTCGCCACGCTATAATTAAACTTCTGAGGTCTGGCTGTAAGACAGGTCCAATCATCATACAATCATTTAATGAATAGCCATTAGAACCCTTAGCCGATGCATCAAAGACGACTCGTACCTTCGTCGTTTCTTTGTCATCACGTATTACTGCGTGATGCGGCAGATAAATAGCATTATCGCTATTGACATTCTTTACCTGTTTCATGTGACCCATTGCCTTGTATTCATGTATAACCTTTGTATATTCTGTTTTCAAATTCTCATCTCTTTCAAATTTCTTTTCTAGTTGTGTAAATCTCTTCATAGCTTGCTCTTTTGTTTTTCCACATAATTTAATCGTGTCTTCTATACTTTGTTTTAACGGTAAATGTACTTCATATCGTCCTGTTGAATCTCTTCTTGTTGTATTTTTGTAAATCTCCTCACATAGTTCTTCTTCTTTTGTTTGAATCTTCTTCCTTTTGTAGACATCTGTTTCTATTTCCCAGAACCTTCTAAGTAAATCATTATCTTCTTCAACCATCCTTGTTATATGTAGTGTTATTATATTGTGTTTGTTATCAATAACCTTTTCATCTCTTCGACCTGATATAACCCATCCCAAACGTGTTTTCTGCGCCACTAACCCATCTGATAATTTTACCAATCCTTCTTCTATAATTTTGCAATAGACATCCGCTCCCAACAACATGTCAATTCTTCCTGGTGTATGATAGGTAGGGTCAGCCAATGGTAACATTTGGAGCTCTGAACAGTTTGTCTTGATGTGTGTTGAGGGCAAACTTGTTGAAATAGTCTTAAGAATGTAAGCCCTGACTTCAATACTACCATCTTCTTCTTTCCATCGTGACGAAACTGCGAGATCGACTAGATGTTGTATTTGTATACGATTTCCTTCTCCCACTCCTGAGACTACACCGTTGATTTTGGATTTTGTACAACCCAAAAGTGCCGCTGCTCTCGCAGAAACGAATGTTGCCTCTGATCCCTGATCAATTAAAGCACGAAGCATGTGTGTGTAACCGTTCTTCGCTTTAACCATAACTTGTGCTGTCGCTAACAATACTTGTTGATCGGGTTGTTCTCTAGAGAAGTGTGCTGTTGTAATGTTTTGTTCTGGTTGTGGTTGTTCATCTTCGTCCGTATGTGTCAGTCTAACCTTATGTAAAAGTGAATGATGTTTTCTTCCGCAAACTCGACATGTTTTCCTTTGTTTACATCGGTATACATTATGATTCGGTTGAAGGCAATTGTAACATAAATAATTCTTCTTCACAAACTCTTGTCGCGCATCAACCGACTGATTCACAAATTCCTTGCAGTTGAATATGTAGTGCTCACCGTTGCAATAAGTACACGATACCGGTGAAACACGAACATGTGGTGTGTGATAAATATCCCGGCGGCCGTCTTCGACTGTGGCGTGATGTGACTTATAAGTTGAAGATTTCTCCCTAGTAGATGTTGTTACTGGCGTGACAAGTTCAAGTGTACGAAACTTAGCTTCAAGAAACTTCTTCAGTTCTAACCATGTAGACAGTTCATCACTTCCATGCTTGTGTGTAAGTTCCTCCCAGTCCTTTAACGACTCTGTATCCAACTTCTGCCCCACCAGAAATATAATTATAGGATCCCAAGAATCGGTGTTAATATTCAAATTATTAAGGCTCTGTATGCACTCTGTTGTTGTATCTAATAACGCTTTAATTTGACTTGCAGACTGGTTCACTACTTTCTTTTGGTTAAATAATCTTTTTAACATAGAAGTAACAATCATCTTTTTGTTTCCAAATCGGCCTTTTAATGTATCCCACGCTTGTTTATAATTCGACCCGGTAATAGGTATATTTCTTAACAACATCTCGGCTTCACCACAAACACTTGTTTTCAAATAATGTAATTTCTGTACATCCCCTAATGAAGTGTCATGAACGAGCGCTTTAAATAAATCTTGATAAGTGGGCCAGTCTTCATATCTTCCCGAAAAAGTTGGTAATTGTATCCTGGGTAACTTAGAAAACGATTGTTGACCTTCTACGCATGTTATTGACATATCACACGGCGGAGCGGGTTGATTCGGTTGTTTCAGTTTAATTAATAAATCCCGTAAGTCGGCTTCTAAGTTAAGATACAAATCTTCATATAAATAATATTCTTCGTTCAGGAAGTATGTCAATATTCCCTTCTGTTCCCGTGGCGTACACTTAACAAGACCGTTGTGAGCTTGCTTAAACGATGCCCAATACTCTTCAATCGTCTGCAATCGCGCTGTGATATAACCTTCCGTTAATCGCTGCTTAGGACACTTCTTTAAGTTCGTTTGTGTTTTTTGTAAAGTACTAGCTAAGTCTTCCAATGTACTTAAATATCCACTTTGTTCCACAGTAGGCGGTGACATTTTTTATATTCGTAAATAGTAAGTAAAATCTTCCAATAATCAATCTTCACAAATGTTATAAAACGTAATTATTCAATTCTAACTTGTTTACATTAAAAACTGCACAATACCGATGCAAAGAACACCCGTGTTATCTAAGGAATGTCGTCTTTTGTCTTCGCTGGTCGAGCTCGCTAATCCCTCTATTCAATATAATCCGGCATCGATGGTCCATATATTTGTTGTGTTAAGGTTCAAATTAGCTCAGTAGAGGGATATTGAAGAAAAAATACGTGTATTCACTTTGACTGTTTATTTCATACTAGATTTACGTTCATCGCATCTATCAATACACAACAAAAATTCAATTAATGTAAAATTCGCTTGAACAATATGTTTAGTAAGTTAAGTAAAATATGTTTAGTAATGTTGTAGTGACGAAATACTGAATGTATCCATACTAATATTATAAATGCGAAAGTAACTCTGTCTGTCTGTCTGTTACTCAATCACGCCTAAACTACTGAACCAATTTTCATGAAATTTGGTATGGAGATATTTTGATACCCGAGAAAGGACATAGGCTACTTTTTATCCCGGGAAAATGACGCAATCCCGGAAATCCCACGGGAACGGGAACTATGCGGGTTTTTCTTTGACTGCGCGGGCGAAGCCGCGGGCGGAAACCTAGTATTGAAATAAAAACATTCATCGTTCAAACGCAAGCACAATCTTCAATTTGACAGTTATTAAGGTTACGTATTTCAGAAGAGTTTGGAGGATTTAGTTTAGCTATTATTATTACCTGTTAATTGTCTTGCAATAAAAGCTTTCATTATACCTACTTTCATTGATTCATTCTTTCAAGGTTACCTAAGAATTTAGGAGGTGTTTTAAAACTTCTCATTTATTTTTTAATGAATTGATTAGGATATCGATTTATGCGTCTAAAAGGCAACAGTTTTTTAGTCACGTTTACTGAGTTGATTTTTTTGTCCTTATATAAAATAAATAACAAGTAATGCAATGGATAGCAACGGATTTAAAATACGATTTATTCATTTTATTGCTTAACCAGACAGTCGAAAACTTTACGAGCGCGGTCACTAAAATCTCGAAAGCTCGTTGTTGTATTTACAATGATAAAATAAATAAATAATACATTTAATGAACCTTTTTTGAACAATTCTTTATTTTTTGAATTATTAAAAGTGCTTCATTAACAGCTAAGACAAGACGTAAATTAGTAAACAAAGATTACTTATAAAATTAAAAAAAAAAATGAGTTATTCAGGCATATTTCGTACAATCGTGCACAAACATACTAAACATTAAAAATACACTACACAAAAATCTTCATTGTATTTCGGAGCGTTTGAAAATACTCTTAAAAATGTATGTCAGAGGACTGTACTCTTAGTCATATATAATGTATAATAGGAGGGAAGAAAAAATAAGGACTCCAGGACTTACTTACTTGAAGGATCCTCGCTATCTGTGTCACAGGCTTCCGAGCGCCTTGAGATTTTTAAAGTATGCAATTTATGCCTTGTTTATTCAGCACAACATTGATAAGTTTTAAACCTTTGTTGTTTTATAAAAACTTGGTGAAAAATAAGTTTGAATATGATGTTGCTACCCTTCTTTGAAGCTTTAAATGCGGTTCTCTAACTAGAATAAAAGATCGGTAGATATAATAATCACAAAATGTAATACATATTTTATCTAACTACCAAGTTTCTTTTAAAAATAATGAGCCTGCATTCACAGACAAAATTCTCTACCTTTGAAATTTGATTTTTGAAATAATTAGGCATAAGGCCTTCAACTCATTCCAAACTGCATCCATTTCAAAATAAGGTGCTTTTCTTTTTGTGAAAGCTCAACAAATAGACTGACAGACTTACACATTTATTATATTAGTTTGAATTTATTATTAGCACTTCTTCTATTAGTAGTAGTTATAAAAGTTAGTTGCGTACAGTTAGCAAACGGTAAAAATTGCTTGCTTTAGTTTGTAAAATCAAATTTCACACGTTTCAAAAATATATTTTTATTCGGACAGGTGCTCGTTTCTCTCGCAACTAAAAATTCAGAAACTATATTCAGGAAAAAGAAAGAACACGTGAAAGTTGCAGGTTTGAATCATTTTTATGAAATGAAAATACCGCCAATATTATAAGTGTTATTTCATCTTACAGTTTAACTAGCTGATAGACCCGACTTTGTCTGTGATGTTTTAAATTATTACTTACCTAAGTAATTTATTAGTTTTTATTTGTTAGTGAAAATCTTTTTCAATTTGCGAATGCAAACAAATCTACTAAAGCAATTTCTTACAATATCCCATTTCCGAATATATTTTCATTCTTCTTAAATGATCAAAAAATATTCGTTTATCGTTTAACAATACATGAAATTAGAAATTATTATGGAGCTAAACATAAATCATATATATATATATATAGCTGTTATTTTTTATCTTTCCCCTTATGTACGCCTCATAAAGTAAACCGTTCGAGATAATATCCGCGACTTGTCAAGATCAAACAATTAATTTTATATGGCTCTTTTGTTGTGTTCAAAATACAATATAGAATAATGTTAATACATCGTTTTATCTTTAAGGGTGGTAGAGCTTTGAGTAGAACCCAACTTTAACATGATATAAGGTACAGAATACAGATGTTATCGCTTAAGCGATACAGGGCAGTTCTCTGGTGGACAGTGGTCTGATTATCATTTTAAATGTTACATTGATTTAGAAAAGCAGCTATAGAGTACCTTGCTGGCTTTTGTGTGTTGAAACTAATTTTAACTCGTGCTAAATTATTATTTTTTGTCTATTTTCACATTTCGAAACCACTTTTAAACGAAGTCTAATTGAAAAAATAAATGAGTTTGAGAGAAGGTAAATCCTACATGCAGCAATAACACTGTACTTTTGAATTATTAAAATACTATAGGTATACCTAGTACTGAAAAATATTTCCCCTTTTCCCTTTAATAAATCTCACACAACAATCCAGACATCTATTCACACAAAGCAGGTATTTAAAACACCATAAAGCTCACATCGCGAACACGTAATAATAAACAAAGTTTTGGGTGGAGTCTGAATTTTCAAAGTAATTAAAGGTTTTAACAAGGGATTAATTAAATTATTTGCGGATTAACTCATCTGCGTGCACGTGAATGTGAGGATTACTAACTTTATTTTTATTAACTGTTAGTTAAATGAGGTTTTAATGAAGGTTGCCTTTTATCTCGTGTTGTGGTATAGGTCGGTGTTTTTGGGTGACTTCAAAAGAGGTTGTAACATATTATTGTAACCGGAAAACATATGCCTACGTATTATATTGGAAATGTTCTAATTTACATATGTACTTCTCCGAGTGTGAAAAAATGTTAGTGCAATTTTTATTAATCGCATGTTGCTTGCATGGTAAGCTTTCATTCACTGATCAACTTTTTTAAACGTTCTTATATATTCTCTACCTAAGAACTCCTCTTCTCTACATCTATTCAAAGAAGCATTTCCCTTACGTATTGCGTTAAATCTATATAACCTCAACTCAAAACATCGATTAACGATCATCAATCACACACCGACATTCCTGTACAAGTACTTAGATCTCCATCGGAATCTTAAATAATGTAAACATGACGTCACTAGACATGATCAAAGCAAGTGACGTCACTCCCTTTGTCCCCGATCGCGTCGACTCCGCAAAAGTAGGGCTTTGTCAAACATACGCACATAAATATGCAAGGGTCGTTGGTGCAGAATTAAAAGTAACGATGGTTGAGGTGAAACCTTGAATTTTTAGGCGGGAAAATTATGTGGTGATCTTGATATTGAGGGACATTCAATCGATCGTACTTGTATTAATTTTTTGGAGAATATCGAACACAATAAACTTTAAACGTATTTTAAACTCATGTTATATCTAATGTATAAAATATGTTTGTTGTAGTTTGCGAGATGTGTCTGCAATCAGCTTTTACTTTTGAATTTCTTAAAAAAAAATTGGGATTGAAAGGACTGACACTCAGCATATCTAATATCTATTCATATCTAATATCTATTAGCAAAATTTAATAAAATACAAGTAGGCAGATAATTCATTTTGTTATTCGTAAATTCATGCTAGAACTTGGAACTCGGGAAATTTGTCCTTCTTGGAATTTGCGCAGGTCGTCTTTGTTCTGCTGAATAAATGTAAATAAAACACGAGTAACACACACTTTTTCCAGATACAATATTGTAATCATTCAAATATTGTCATATTGGTGGAGATGTTTGTTTCATTATCTCAATAATTGGTGCGGGGTGTCCCGTAGACACATACAACCGAAAGAGTAGAAGCAATTCGATTGCGAAGTCGGGATCACGGGTGGCCGAGAGGCCTAGGCGTTGCCACGGTATGGCCAAAACATGATCGTTTTTTTCTATTTTTTCAACTAAAACCTCAACCTAATATCAGTTTTAATTCAATACGATATAACGGTGGAATAAACTCTTTAGCAAGTGCGAGTTATGCTGTCGATTAATTGCGAGCGCTTCCAGCCCGTGTCAATGCAAAATACTTGTTCGTTCAATTACGTTGTTGACGGCTTTGGTGAAATATTTAAATTTCATACGAAAATATGAGGGAAATTCCCGCCAATTTGTGTGTCAAAATAAACTCGGATAAATGTTTAAACGTGACGTGTGACGTTGTTTATGTAAATTGGATCATTATCTGTTTTATTATAATTTTCCGCGCTTTTTATTTGAGGGCTTTCACTACGTGTTTTTAATTTTCATGCGTTGGTTTATTTTTAACTATAAATTGAATGTGAAATGGTGGATCGTTTATTACAGTTTTGTCTTTTTATTTATCTGTAATCTGCATGTTTATATTCAATTGTATGTACATTTATGATATCGAGGGATGAAGTAAGCTGCAATCCACAAACACAACCGCTAGAACAAATGTATTTAAATTAACGATAATTCTAGTTGTTATAAATAGTATATAACAGTAATAGGTTAGCATAGCGGTAATAATAATCTTCTGCTTTGCTTCTGACTGTGTGCAACTTGTTTAGCCTCACTATGTTGTTTCCGATATCAATGCAAATGGTAGGAAACGTTTATCGTGATCTTTTTAAAAGCACTTAAACATCCCTTGTTTTATAAAGTAGGAAACTACTTTGTGCGGTTTTACCCGCATTGCTCCGCTCCTGTTGGTCCTAGCGTGATGATATTAAATAGCCTATAGCCTTCCTCGAAAAGGGGATATCTAACACCGAAAGAATTTTTAAAATCGGACCAGGAGTTCCTGTGATCAGTGCTTTCAAACAAACTAAATCTTCAGCTTTATACTATTAAGCATAGATTTCGAGTATTTTGAATGGTCATTTTTTAGCAATAATATTTCTACAACAGATTTTCTATCAAGAATATTTTCAAGTCATCAGCTATAGGTAACATGTTCTGTCCTAAACTGTTTTCAAGTCACGCATCATTCCCACAAAGAACAATAATACAAAATATTACGATTTATGCATTTAAATCTGAAACTTCCACTACAGAGACTGCAGACCGATTGTCAGATCACAGACGAACGTTAAAGTTTGATAACGTCTTATCCAAAGGCTCTGCCCATTTACTACGGCCACATTTATTGGCTACTCACGTTCTGGGTCAGACCAAGGGATAGGGAATTAGCGGGAATAAATAAAAATTATTTAAGAAGCCAACGCTTGTGTACTGAAGATCTTTGTGCAAAACAGTGTTCGGAAGATAAACATTTTTAGAAATCCAATTAAAAATGAAATGAACTTACTAAACATTGATGATAGAGATCAAAACACATTTCTAATTTGAATTATAAGTTAAACCACAGACTAATGTTAAACCTATTTCGTTGGAACGTAGCATGTGTTTTATTTAAAACGATTTTTCGAAATAACAAGATTAATAATTAATTATAGAAAAGCTTAAAATATTTTCATAAATCGCAAAGACAACTTTTAATTTTGCAAAAATTACAGTCACTTATTCATAAATGCACACGTATGAATAATACATTATAATGAATAGTCAACTAATAGAACCGTATAATAAATTACAGTTTTTCTTAAATATCACAGTACTAAGCTTCCTCTATATCGAGCAGTTACAAATAAAAATAAAATACAAAATTTGGAGCTAAGTTTCATGTTTTAAATGCATCGCTCCACGATATTTCGATGTAAACAATAAAATGGCGTCGTAGAGGCAGCGTGTGATATTATTAAATTCCCGCGACATCTCGTGCCCCGGGTCTATAATATCTGTACAATATGTTTTGTAGCTAACTTTGTTCTCTTGGTAGCTATAAATTGCTTGCCCGCTGACTCTTGAGTTGTGCTCTTGAGTAAAATATCGTAGGGATAGCTTCGATGCATATCTGCGTTTATTGCAATGACCGAGCTATTTGTTATGAGGAAATATTATGGTCAAACTTTCAAAGATATTCAATATTTCAAATTGGCTGTATTCAAATATATTCAGACTTAATAAGGTTTTCTCGGAGCGCTTGTTTGTGGAATTTTTGAGACGAAATCCGGGAAGAATGTTTGAACTGGAGCTTCGTGGAAAATTCTAAATTGTGCAAAATGTTGTAAATAATACCTAAAGGAAGTTATTAAGACTTTATTACTGCTTTCATTGTAGTTATTATAAAATATAAATGTTGGTGATTAAGAAAATAACCTTAATAATAATTAACTTAGTTTCAATAGATAATTAAGTAAGACTTAGCATTAAACTAATTAGATTACAATAAATGAGATATTATGTTGCTACTGGCAATAATGTTACCTAAATTATGCTATCAGTTATATAGGTAAATATAAAATATAGTAGCAAAGAGTAGCAATCATTCAAACTTAGCGTCGTGCGTGTTTTTTTATTCAAGAAAATAAGTAACATTTCATAAAATATTAACTATTTTGGTGTCATATTATTGTAAATTGTGCATATAGAGCATATTGATACGCTTTTAAGCGCAGAAAATTGATAAATATTACTTTATAGTTCCAAATCTGTATTTCAAATCATTAAATAGGTTAAGCAGTGTTGATTTTGTTATCATTTTCAAATTTCAATTGAGATATATAATGACTGTAACAATAAGAAGCAGACTTCCATTCTCAAATACTGAATATTATCGTAGTACGAGTTGATGATCGAAGTTCGCAAACAACTGCACTATGAGTTATGCTTTGATGCTGAATGTCTGGTATTGGAACGATGGGATCGGTTAACAAACTATGCAATTACGGTTCAAATGTTAGGGCGCTTTTCCACCACAGTTGTGTCGCGCGAGGATGTCTAGCTGTGCTGTAAAAATGTGTGGAGGTTTCCACTAAAGCTGTGCGAGGAAAATGTGTCGTGCGAGGGTGCGTTGCAAAACTGTGAAATGTTTTCTATTATAAATTTATAATATTTATGATACAAATTATGAATGCCATAAAACCAAAAATATCAATTTCAACAACAAATATCATTTCTATTGCTCAAAATTATAGACCTAATACCATACCTCGCACGCATTCTTCGCACACATCATCACATCATCTCTCATCAGGCTTGTTTTATACCTATGCGCAAATACCTAGCACCGCTGAGCCGGTTTCACCAGAGCTTTGCTGAGCGAGGCGAGGTAAATGAAGCGATACTATTGGTTCTTTATAAACACATCCATCGCTACGCATCCGAACATCTCTGGTGGAAACGCAGCCTCACTGCGTTTATTGCGTTTCTGATATACCTATGTGTCTTGTGGGTTTTGTTTGGAAATAGTTTATAGTGAATGGAAGAGTTTAATTTTGCGTTGTTAATTGTAATAGTATACAAATTAATGTATATGAAGTTTAGTCGAGAAGTAACCTAGTAAAGTAACCTAATTTCTAGTTATAAAACTTTGATACGAATTATCATTTTATTTACTAAAATTAGTGTTTATTAAATTAAAACATTAATCCATCTCTCTTACTTTCAACGTAAAGTATTCGATAAAAAAAACGTAAAAACTGTGTGTTTATAAAATATCGTATTAAAATGTCAACTGTAGCCTCCAACTAGTCTAAAACAGATTTACGGAGTTCCACCCTCAGCAGCTCGTCCCGACTCCGCCCAGATAGATATTTATTTTTAAGTTTTATATTGTCAATACATTTATAGTGTAAAAATTTCTAACAAACCTGATCTATAATGCAATGTTACAATAACATCCTATAATCACTATGGTTGCACTAAAGCTTCCTATACATGGCAATAATTATTTGTCCAATAATTATAAGTTCGACGTCATGACGTGACATCCGCAACCCGCACTTGGCCTGAGTCCGTCCGTCCGAAGCTCGTGTCCTAGCAGTGGGCTACTAGGACACGGGCTACTAACGTATAATAGGCTGATGGTAATGATGATTTGGTCAGTAACAGTTGATCTATCAATGTTTACCATGAATATGAGACTTTAGTGCCCTTAGAAAAAACCGATGAAGTAGACGTAAAATACACTAGTTTTACTGCAAAAGATACAGTACACATATTCAAATTTAAACAGTACAAACATACTAAGTTGTTTCTAGCTACACAGCCAATGTAATAAGGTTTTGTTCTCATTATAACACGACCGCGTTTTGGAATTCAAATGTATGCGCATGAGGAAGCGATCGGATGTTAGCTTCGCTGACAATTTGCTTAGAAAGCGCTACAAACAGACGGAATACATTACGCTAAACTGTGTGTTACACTCGGTCATTCTGTTTGCTATGAATTTTTAGATATTATGTTCTTGTTATCTGTAGACCGCCTCTTTGGTACAGTGGTTGACGCGTGAGCGTAGAACCGAGGGGTCCTGGGTTCGATTCCCGGTGGAGACGAATAAAAAAAAAAGTCTCGGTCTGGTAGGACACAGAAGTTTGATCACCTACTTGTCCCTCAAGAAAAATCGATCAGTGAAACAGATGTTTGCATAATGCATCTGCCCCTTACCCCACTTGGGGACATGGGACTTCACTTTTTATCTGTAGTAATATCATTGAGGAAATATTTTTGAAGTGAAAGTAGAGAGTAAAAGTAAAAGTAAAAGTAAAGAGTAAAATTTCAAGGTTGCCTCATGGCAATACAGTCACGCCAAAGATGTTTCACTTCTGACTCTGACATTCTGTGTGCTCGGCACTCACGTTATATTTTTGTTTACAGTACGATTGAAGTCAAATAGTACTGGATCGATTTATAAATTATTTTACTATTAGAAAGTTACACATGTAATGGTGCATTGACACATTCGTGTTCACCATTCGCATAGTCACTCGACAAAATATTCAGATGCGAGTGACGTCACGAATCACTGGAGGGACCTTTTATAGGTAATAGCACTAATTTCCGTGTGAGACGCCACGGTAATCGTCACGCTATAAGCACTATGCAATATTTAATGTATCATAATTATTGATATACTTAGCCTATTTTTTCTATTTCAGGTGAAGCCGTAACCATAGGCTAGTACTGACTAGACTACAACTTCGTGATACATGACAAAGTAACTATATTGGTCTTTTATTTTTTTCCAGGTAAAAATAGAAAGCAAAATTCCTTCCAATAAAGTTCCAAGAATCCGTTTCACAAAATATCCAAATCAAGAAACAACCATTTGTTATCAGTATCAAAGCCGACAATATTTCTCGAAATAAAATTATTTCCGTATCTACAGAAGTTCCATTTAACGAAATTAGATAAGATTCATTAAATATAAGACGTTTTTCCGAGTTTCAATAACCGCGTTATTATAGCGTCCGTAGATAATTCGGCGGCCATTAAAATTATTATAATTGTATTTGTTGTCGTCCAACTTCGGACAAAAACTCGTTATGAGTAGGGCTGCGATATTAACATTGTAAAAAGGTCATTAGGAAATGACGTTGATGTAGGTCGCAAATAATACGAGGTTAAATTTTCCTTATAATTTATTCCCCTTGATTAGGGAAATTTTATCTCAAGGGATCTCTTTGTATAATTTTATATGTTACTGTAAACAATTTTCAGTAAAATAGAGACTGGGTCGTTTTAATAGCTTTATAGCTGCTGTGACAGAATATTGAAGATCAAATAAAACAAAAAACGTATTATCCATTTTACACATTTTTCAATGGCGTATAAAATGTGTTTAAAAGAGGATTAAATGTGTGATAAAGTAGTTATAAAATTTTTATAAAGATTTAAGAAGTTGCCTTACCTACGGTGGATATTCTTTAACAGTTTGCACTATTTTACGCCTGGAATTGTTTTCAAGTAGTAAGTGAATTTATGTTTTTCTTCCACTATCATATTCTTCGGAAATTTTATCGACGCCACAACTAATTATTTCTGTACTTATAATATATTTTTAATTAGCAAAACTTATTATTAAAATTTCTAACAATAAATAAATAAATACTGCCTTGTAGCAACCCTAAGATCACCTCTCAAGCGTACTCAATACCACGAGTATTCGTGTAAAACATTTGGGGAGCGAATAATCAAATTTATTCTCCCCGAAACAAACTCGACGACACATGCAAATTTTTATAATTCATTGCGCAGAGTTTTTAATTAATTTTAATGTTATATTATTATAATGGCTTTACTTTCTCCCTGATGTAAAACGAATATTAATTAGATTTTAAAATCGTTTTTTTGGAATTTGCGTCAACTTAGAGTGACCATATTCCCGAATATTATAAATGAATTATTTTGCGAAAGCAGCAGCAGTAGTAAGTCATTCAAATAGTTAGTCAAATCCGTCAGTTATTTTGTTATTCTCTACCGAAAATAGAATCCATAACTTCCCAGTTACTATGCGATAAACTGTTCCGAAAACTAATACAAATATATACTCGTGCCTGTCATATCCATGTATGTATTTACATTCGTCCTTTGCTATATTACACCTGACTCACAAATGCAAGTCTACAGTCTACTCCTTAGCATGTAAAGTGCTGCGTCAGTATGTATGAGGTTTTCCCTTTAATTCCCCAGAGTCTTTAGTAATTTATGTAGTGTAGAGGATACATTGGGCCTTTCTGGATTAAGATTAATTTTCTTGTATTTTGGTTTATAATATCAACTGTTGTAGTGTCAAATTATGTTGTGAAATGTTTTCTAACTTACTATTATTTAAAGTAGTTTTCTTTCATACAATATGATGACTTAAAAAAGAGAAATATTTATATGTATAAGTAAGTATTTTAATTATTTCTCATACTCATGTTTAATGTAAATCAGTGTATACCTATCAATATAAAATCAGCGCATTTCACAACTCAAAAGCTATTGAAATAAACAAACAATGATTACTGAAACTTTTATTTTTTAATCGCTTTGTTGTTTTAAATTTTAAGATTACTTTTGCATCATTTAAATTGTAACTAAGTAATAACAAGTGATAACTGCGTTAAAAACAACCGACTTCAAACTTGCACTTGCAACATTTACAAATATAGACAAAAATGCTCATAAAATAAAAACTACTGGGCCTATCCGAATAAATTAATATTTTTATGGGACCAATTCGACACCATCCCGCATCGAACAAAAAAAGAATCACGTAAATCGGTTCAGAAACCTCGGAGTAATCGGTGTACATACATAAAAAAAAAACATACTGGCCGAATTGATAACCTCCTCCTTTTTTTTGAAGTCGGTTAAAAACATATTGTATTTATAATAAAAATAATTCTATTGTTACAAATGTTTCATTTCTAGCAATAATCCTAAGTCTCTCTTTTGTTGTAAATTTGATAAGTATATTCTCTGCAAGTAAATTTTATCTGCATATTAATATCTATAGACATGGGCGTAGCTAGCCATGGGCAAAGGGTGGGGCAAAAAAAAACCGGCCAAGTGCGAGTCGGAATCGCGCACCAAGGGCTCCGAACAAACCTACTTTTTATTATGTTGTAACTCTAAAATGTATGTTTTAGCAATTTTTTCTTTATCTGTGCTATTAGACATTGCTTTTAACCAAATTTTGAAGACTGTGTTCACGGGAAGTACAATGTAGGTTTTGATTCCCTTGCGAATGTCGAAATTTGCGATAATTTGCAGCATAACGGTTGTATCTTTTGATCTTGATTTTTTCACAGCTTTAAGAGACCGTAGACTTGAGTATTCGATATAAATTTCAGCTTGATACCTCCTCAGGAACGCATTCCTGAGAAAAAGGGTGTTGACAGACAAACAGACTTTGTTGTCCGTCTGTCTAAAAATACCTTTTTTTGCAAGAACGCGTGGCGCTATCAAGCTGAAATAAAAATGAATAAATCAACACAAAAGATACAGTCGTTTATGTTGCAAATTTCATCCCTATATTATTATATACATAGTTTATCTTTCTAATACCTAAGTAAATGGAAAAATAAACCATTTCAAATCTTAGAGCATTAAAATGCTCTAAGTTTCAAATGGTAGACTTAGTAAATAAAGCATTTAACCTCGCACTTCCGATTAAATTTCATTTTTGTTTTAGGTTAAGGGTCACTTATTGTCCATAAAAACACAAAATGCTGATAGATCCAGGTGGAGCTTTGCTCGCTAGCTTATAGTTTTTGACCGATATCTCGAAAACCATCCACTTTAGGGCAAAAGTTACATAGACTTTTTTGTAGAAAATCAAATTTTGCATCTTTTATATTCTGTAAACTTTTTTGTAAAACTTACTGCTTACGGTTTATGGACTATTTAATGAACCGGTTTATCGTTTTTGGCTAATAACTCGTAAAATATTGGATTGATCAATAATTGTTGTAAACATCAATAAATGTGTTTGAAATTTTTTCTAGTGCCCATATTTTTTGAGTTGTTGTACGTTCAATGTAGAAATGCCGCTCGGCGGGTGACGCGGCAGGCCAAAAGTTTTTTTACGGATTAATGAAAACGAAGAAGAAATTTCTAATGCATGTGGATTTTCGCCGTTTTCGAAACGACAAAATTTTTTGATTTTTTTTTATTTATAGAAATTTTTTAATACATTTTTTTTAATATTTTTACTTGCCAAAAACGATTAACCGGCTCATTAAATAGGCCATAAATCGTAAACGGAAAGTCTAACAAAAAAAGTTTACAACGTATTTAAGATGTATTCAGAAAAATCCAAATATTAAGCCTTAAAGTGGATAGTTTACGAGATATCGGCCAAAAACTTTTATTTAAGATTGCGAGCAAGCTCCACCTGGATCTGTCAGCTTTTTTTGTTTTTATGGTCAGTAAGTTACCCTTAACCTAAAACAAAAGTGAAATTGGATGGGAAATTTAGTGCGAATTTGGCTAAATAAAAACAGCTTTAAATGGGATAACAGTGCAGTACTACACTACTTTTTCTGTCACCAAAGGTGGTTTTAAATTTAAATCATGCAACATAGAAGCGCATAGCTTTTTGTGTCGACTGACAACTTTCGAGTGAGAAATGAGAATATTTTAACGGATATTAAGTTTTGTAGTCGGTACCTAGGTAATTAAGTTTTTTAGATTTGGTTAGGTACCTTCCAGGTCAGAGCCAGGGTGGGGCAAGTGCCCCACCCTGCCCCACCGTGGCTACGCCCATGTCTATAGATGACTTATTTTGGTTCATTTTATCGGTGCAATTAGATCTTTATCTTTGAGAACAGTCTGTCCATATCCTATGTGTCAGCATACGGCATTTATTCAGGGCAGTGCGGCACTCTCAACCAAATAGGGCAATTTAGTCTTCGAGGGATTTCTACCTTGTTGCATTATTTTACATTTTCTTTTACTGTTTCTAAGGGCGTAATTCAGGTGGAGTAGTTGTGTTTTGTGAATGAATTATGAGCAATTTTTATCTGTATTATGAACATCGAGATAGAATGTACTACGTACTAGAGAGGCGATCGCTACTACACTCTCTTTAACACGAGCTAGAGGTAAGAATCACAAGTCTCTTTAGTCTGTGTCGGACTGTGCCCCCCGCTTGCCGCGTCAACACGTGTTATTGCTCTGTTCAAAATGCCTTCGTGTTTGCTTAGATATTGTTTTAACAGTTCCCATAATACAAACAAAGCCCGAGGAGTGACTTTTCACCAGTAAGTTTCCTTATTATGAGTAAGTCATGCATTTTACTAATATTGTTATCATTTTGCGAAAAATCACCACGCGTTCTGCGTTTCGCGCCATTTTTCATAGACTAACAGCACAGACGTGACACTATCGATGAGTCTGTTAAAAAAATGTAACTGGATTTTTTTAACTATGTATATACAATATCTACTAGGAAAGATTACCGTGGTGTAGTACCTAAATATTTATACTTTTACCCGACTACGCAAAGTAAAACGGTAGGTTATATTAAGTAATATTTATTTATTTACCTATTTTTATTTATTAAAAAAAGCCTAATCAATAGTTGTTCCAATAGGATTTATAAATTATTATGCACAACAATTACAAATAAACACAACATTCACAGAAACTAATACAGTAAAAGTTCCTTAATCGCGCTTCCTTTATTCGTGTTTTCACTATTCGCGGATTAAAAAAATGCGACCCAATTTCTATATTCACGACTAAAAATTTTTTTTATTCGCGGATTTAATAAGTACATACATAATAATAAAATTATTCCAATAGGTATCTTACCCAATATCCTTGTCAAATGGACTAATAAGAAAGTAAAATAGATCTTATAACAAGTTTGCCTAAAGTACATAATATTATGTTCTTAAATGATATCGCCGAGGCCTTTGACACAAGCCGCCTTTGTCGCAAGCCACCTCTGCAGCGATTGATGTTTTTGAGAATGTAAATAAACAGAATGGAAGCAACCTTATAACTCAATAAATAAAGTATATTTTTAAATGTAGTTCCGTTTATAGTAAAGTTACAAAAATTGTGATCGAGTAAGGGGGCGTCCATAAATTACGTGAGGTGTTTTTTAAAATTTTCTGCACCTCCCTCCCCCCCTGGTGAGATGTCGTGAGAATTTATTCAACCCCTCCCCCATCCTCGAATCTCGCGTGAGATTTTTCAAAATGTGAGTTTCTTATACGTAAACGCCATCAACATTGAATCATCGTATCCATTTAAATTACATCATGAAGCAAAAACTGATAAAACTATTGATTACTACACAAAACGACAAAAGCTTAATAAATTGATATTATTTAAAGGAAATTAAAATACATAGTTTAATATAAAATCCTCGTTTTATTAATTCCCTAGTATCAGTACCACCAGATAGTACCGAGTAAACAGATTGCACAATGTGTCGCATCTGCACGCATTGCTTAATCTTTGAACTTGAAGCCACGCCTCGCTCGTTCCACACGTACCCCACCACATCGGCCGCGCGCAATGTTTTTGTTTGGAATAACCCCTCTAGTAATATATCTCGATGATTATGAATACGAAATTGTGTGTGTTTATGGAACTTTCAAGTCACAACGGCTAACTTATGATGATGTTCTATTATTGTAAACTAGAGTATGCAATTGAAGCTCTATGTCCCCATGCGGAGAATCATGTTAAGTATGTATTTCGTGATCAATTTAATGGTTTTGATTTTTTTTCCAGTACCTAGTGGATCAGCTCTCTGCCGCCGATACCGATTTACTTACCGAGAATCGAACACAGGACCTTTCGGCTCTATATTTACATTAAACACACACACTACTACTCAATCCGTCATACACAAAATTCTCTTACCTATCATACCTTTAAAAAGAGGTTAAAAGCACCACATCGTTTAGTATCAATATCGCTAAATCGATGTACAAGTTTACCAAATGCAACCATTATAACATTTGGTCAGACAGCTGTATATTATGTATGTATGTAAGTATATACGTCGAGACTGGCGCTATCGATCGCTGTCTACAGGAAGTCGTCTACATCAGTTTATGATTTCAGCGTCTGGATACATGATGAACACGTAGGTATTTAAGTAACAGCTGTTCACATTGATAGTTCATCAATTTGTTTCGTAGGTATGTGTGTAATGAATAATGATATAGGAATTGTAATATGCATAAGTGTATAACCGCTAATACTGGTTAAGCCCGAGTTAAACTGGGGTAAAATAGCGTATGCTCAGTAAAGATGTAGCTTTCTTATGGTAAGTTTTTTTTAATCGGTTGAGTTGTTTTGAAGTTAAATCGTAAAAAAATCATTTTTATAAAATTATTGTTGTAGCTGTTATTGTTGCTTTTAGTTGATGATGGTCATGATGGTGAGCAGATTCTTATTGTGTTGACTACTACACTAGCTGTGCTCCGCGGTTTTACCCACAGTGCTCCGCTCCTGTTTGTCTTAGCGTGATGATATATAGCCTTTCTCCTATAGCCTTTCTCGATAAATGGGCCATCTAACACCGAAAGAACTTTTCAAATAGGACCAGTAGTTCCCGAGATTAGCGCGTACAAACAAACAAACAAACTCTTCAGATTTATAATATTAAGAATAGATATATTTAAAAAGGGAAAACAACAAGATTTCGTTAAATTCGGTTCAGTTGTTTAAAACAAAACACACATCATTGTTATATTATTTGAACTCGAATAAATTTAATAGTTTAATTTGAATTAGTTCTAAATAGTAGAGGAGTTAAACATTTAAATTTATACTTACTTACTTACTTACTTACTGGAGTGGCGCAGGGACCCAAAGTGAGTCTTGGCCTCCGACAATAAGAGCCTCCATTTTACTCTATCCTGCGCCATCTCTTGCCAGTTCTCGATTTGGAGGGTGCGCAGGTCTTTGGCGACATTTAAATTTATAGTTTGTTTTTTCATGGATATGTACGTACCAGGTATAGGTATATATATTAATAAATATTTGCACACCAAAGCCTACTAAAGATAGTCGAAGATGCGAAGTCACGTACTGGGCCATATTCGCAATTTAACCTTATTTGTAGTAGTTTTTCACAGCTTTTCCATTTATCTATCAGCTTTATCAATTTTTTTGTATTTGTATGTTAGTTTATAATGAATGATGAACATGAATTGGATTTCAATTTGTATAGGTAATATTGTATTTTCAAATGTGGAGTTTGATGAATTTTGCGAGAAAATAAACAGATGCAACAATAAAATCCTCCTTTTTTAAGCTTGCATTTTTAGATTTTTTAAGAATATTTTTATTTATTCGAATCCTATGCCATTTATGCGCTGAAAACAGTTTATTGAACTTTTCAAAAACTATTAAGTCTTAAGTTAATGTGAATAGACACAGAGGTTTTATCGCCACGCTCGTTAAACTGCAGACTGGACAAAGAGCAAATAAAAATAAGTCGAATCTTTGGATAACAATTTGGAGATAGTCGTCGCTTTTGCTGCGCTTCCACAAAATTGAGTCAGCATAAGAAGCGCTTTGTCGCTTTATGAACATAGGTGTTGGGCGCATTTAGAGTGATTTAGATGTCAGTCACAAAGTCGCTCCCGCGCTCTGTTTCTGTATCATTAAAATTACGCAACAGATTTTGATGGGATTTTTGATGTGAAACTTCTTTAGGCGCGTTGAGAATAAAATTTCAGTGTCGCGTCATGGCAATACCGTCACGTCATGGCGTAAGGCGACGATTTTGATATCTGAATATTGTCAAAGAAGTTTCACTTCTGACACGTGTGCTCGGCACACACGCTATTTTTTATAGAAAGAAGGTTTTAATATCTAATTTGTTAAGTTTTAGAGATAGCGGGCGAAGCCGCGGGCAGAAAGCTACTGTGATTTTAAGTCGAACTAGAATCTTTCGCTAACAATATTATGATCAACTAGCCCTTTATGTTTTACCCGCATTGCTCTGCTCCTATTGGTCTTAGCATTATTGTGTAGCCTATGTATTAATCCAAGTTACCCTCTATGTGTGTGTGTAAGGACGAACAAATAAACATACAAATTCTCGCATTTATAATATAAGTAGGATAGTCGTTCGTTTTCTAAAATTGAGTCAGCTCAAGAAGCGCTTTGTCGCTTTATGAAGGTGTTGTACGTTTAAACGTTGTTAGTTAAATGGAAACGCGGTTTACACTGTTCTTGGTTTAGTTTTAATGAATATATTTTGTAGCTATTGAGTGTAGTTTACGCTTACGTGAATCTGCGCTGCGGTTTAGGGTTAGTTTTAGTTCGATAATATATATAACGTTAATTTTCTTATACAAAGTTCAAAACACTCATTTCTCACAAACTTCTTACTACTTAACGATTTTTTAATTATGAAGTTTAAGAAGCTCTCTTCCATATTTCATAATGTTTACATATCTGTAGGAAATTCGACTCTTGCTTTTCCACTTTTTTCCAGCAAATCTATACTGAAGAGTTTTGTTTGTTTGAATGCGCTTATCTCAGAAACTACTAGTCCGATTTGAAAAATTATTTCAGTGTTAGATAGCCCATTTATCGAGGAAGGCTATAGGCTATATATCATCACGCTAAGACCAACAAGAGCAGAGCAATACTGGTAAAACTTCAGGGCACAGCTAGTGACTCATACCATTCTACTTTTCCTAGGTATAAACCAGACCAACCTACATTACAGTTTAATTATATTTCAGGATAACTTTGCATTACGTCTAACCTGGATTAACCCCTCTTATTACCACATTCAAATAATGAAACGCTAAATAATTTAGCTCCACATAAATCGGTAACTCCGTAGAGACGGGCTAGGCACCTGCTCTTTTACTATCAGATTTGTGTCGCCGCTATCTCAGCCATTCAGAGCTTCATTTGATAAACCAACGTCGCTTGAGACTGACACCTACAGTTTCGTAAATGTTACGAAATTGAGGGAAATATAGTTGAGGTTTTGATTTGTTTTATAGTTTTTAGATTTTATTGTAGGCTTTATCACTACTTACGATAAAACAAAGTCGCATTCTCTGTCCCTATGTATGCTTTAATCTTTAAAACTACACAACGGCTTTTGATACAACTTTTTTTAATAGATAGATTGGTTCAAGAGGAAGGTTTAAGTATAATATTTATAAGGTTTTAGAGGGCGAAGCAGCGGGCGGAAAGCTAATATGTAATGGTATACATATAAATAGTCATTGAGTGATAAGTTTTTAACGTTCTTTTACAAATAATCATACAGACAGCGCAATGCAGAAAGACGACATTCTTAAAAGATACATGTTTCAATAAATCAGAAAATACAAACATAATGAATCCTAAACACTCCTAAAAATATGCAATTTAATCAGAATTTCCAACTACTTGATTTTCATATTGATATCGTTGAATTATAATACTATTCACATCATTATAATAAACGAAAATAAGTACAATTGAAAACAAGCGTTCATTGTATTCTGATGAAATAAAACCAAGAGAACAAAGATCTAATAACATTACCCAAGAGATATAAAAAGAAAATGTTTTACTTAAAGTCGATGGCTCTGAATGTGCTTTGTTTTAATTATGAATTTCATGTCTTTTTGCCAAAACTTCAATGCGAAATATAAAACTTGTATCTATAATAATAATTCAAGTAACTTATTCCCTAGTAATTAATTTTGCTTTCGCGTTGTTTTTGCGTGACAGATATACAAAGAAAGCTAACATTGAAACCACAATAATTATATGTTTCGTTATTATGTTATCATATTTATGAATCGAATTAGATTTGGATATACTGAGTTGTCTACGATATATGTCCAAGCTTTTATTAAATGTATATAATATTATAGTGCTTTTTCTAAATGTGCTATTTCTGTATGTTATAGCTTTTCGGTTATTTTAAAGTTTGTGAGTAAATCTATTAGCAAAAGAAATAAGTTAGAAAGTAGGACTAATTCAAATAAGCACTTCTATGAGGTATTTATTTTATTAATTAAATTAACGTTGGTATTTATAATATGGGTAGGTACTCTACAAGCGTAGGAGTCAATTAAAAATTTAATGGTTCTATTTTGATATTATTCAAAGATAAATTAAGAGAACATTGCAAGAGTTGACACACAAATAATTCACTATTACCGGTTTATTTACCTAACAATAGATGCAGTTTATAATTGATATAATTAAATATTTTAAACTTAAATTTAATAGAGAAATAAAATGAGTTGCCAAAAAATGTTTTCACGAATTCAATACATTTAAATATAATAAAAATTGCTTGTAATACTAATGTTTATAATAATTATTCAATGACACTTTATTTATGACTTTGTTCTTGTGTTATTATTTACTAGCTTACCGCCCGCGGCTTCGCCCGCTTTGTCTAAAACCTAATAAATTAAAACCTTCCTCTTGAATCACTTTATCTATTAATAAAAACTGAATCAAAATCCCTTGCGTAGTTTTAATGATTTAAGCATACAAAGGGACATAGGGACAGAGAAAGCGACTTTGTTTTATACTATGTAGTGATTCCTTTTAAAATGGGAAAAACTAACTCCATTTATTAACCATGCCAAACCATCGTGTTATTTGAATATCTTGAATAAACTATGTTAACTAATTCACATATTGTTACAAAATACAATGAAACAAACGCAAGCTGTTTTAACAAGGACATAAAGCGCAAAACAAACTTGCACTGTAATAAGTAATGTTATTAGTTTTGGAGACAGCGCCTAATGAACTACTCGAGTAAATTAAATAAGTCTCATGTTAGCGACTGGGTTTTCGACAGCTTACTCGAGATGAATCTTTGTAGTGTTCAAATTAATGGGAATAGAGCCTTCCGTGCACTTCACGTGACAGTCTATTTTGAAGTAATTATTGTGTGTTTTAAGGAGGTTATTCTGCGATGTTATAATTATTGTAATATTAATATAACATGCTCACTATACGGTGTATTATGGGTCGGTATAAGTTATCTATTTATAAAAAATACTTAATGTATGCAAGAAACTATTTGGGCGTGAAAAAATAATCGATCGATCACCAAAGATAAAAGTGTGGTCAAATTAGAAAAATAATTCAGGGATTGGATGGAGGAAAACTTATTTTTGGAGACTCTTAATAATATAATGACGGTTTCAAGCTTTTAAAATGCAATATTATAAGAAATAAAGATACTCCTAAAAATGAGACAACATTTACCGCTAGTCACGAATTGTAATTATTTTGAAATACATAAGATTGCTACCCCATAATATCGTTTACATAACCCCAATTACGTCATATACTAACGATCAAAGTAAACACACAGACATGCAGATCGTATATCTCAACACAAATAAGGATAGTTAACGGGAGGTTGAGTTAAATCTACGATAAACTAAGCAATTAGTTGTTGGTATCGATTGAGACCAAATCACGCTTGCCTGGTTGTGGAATGACTGAAGTTTACTCGGAGTTTACATTTACAGTTTAAACTAAAGACTTGTCAAATCTTTGGTTTAAACTCGTATTAATTAGGCGCAGTTGGGACTTTAAAATGGTCAGAACCCGCAATGTTACTTCAAACTATTTAAATTTTTATAATGAGACTACGTAGAGTATAAAAAATCTATTTTAATAAATTAATAAATTATTGATTTCATTATAATATGATATTTCATATTAAATTGCGACTACATTTTTGAATTTCTATCTTTCTATTAGCTTCATGTTGTTTATATATTTGATTTTATTGTAAGACGTAATAATATTATTTTAGTTGTAGTGGAATTAATATTAAATTTATAGCAGGTGTAAAATAAAACCGAGGACACTAGATGTTAATTCAATTTAAAAGAACTAGTAAAAAGTGTTTTCATTTTTGTAAAATGTAAGACAAATATAAGGAGAAAAATGCGAGGGTCGCTCCCGTAAACACTTAATACTCCAACATTTGAAATTATAATCCAGCGCTTTGTATTTTCATTTAATATTTTTGTCTTTTGACATTTTATTTTAACGAATTATACATTCAAATATGATTCAAATGCTAGATGAAGAACTTTTGTTGGATTCGCTTAATGAGTGTCAATTTGGATAGATCAAGTGTATAGGATGAAGTATTGTATAGGTTTAGTTTGAGTATTTTGATGTTATTTATAATAAAATAAAACAATATTACTCCAGGAACCAGGTAACAATAAAAATACGGTATGTAGTTTTCTTGTTGAAAATAAACAACATTTTACGTTAATAAAAGCTAGAAAAACTTATTCCATCAACCTTTCAGAAATTTACGTTAGATCTAACAGTTTCGCCCTAAAACTATTTCAATTTAAGGCAGTTTCTACACAACACATGAATGAACGACGTCTAAACATCCATGAAGTTGTAAATTCCCGAAAAGGAGCTAAAAATTCAACATTGAATTATGTAAACGAGGTCTTATTTAAATTCGCTCAGCGCACCGTCCTGGTTTTAAACGAATGAGCTTGCCTTTGATTTAGTAGTACCATTACAGAGATCAGGTACCGATGTTGTTAGGTGGTTTATACACGAGCGATTATTAGCTTTTTTTAAAAGATGAAAGTAGAAAAAAAAATGTGAGAGTTGTTATTTTAAGCTTGCATTAATTTAGTGGTGAAAGCAAATCAATTATAAAAGAATAGAACAAATCAATATTTAAATGTGACTAACGATGTATTTTAATGTAGTGTCAAATGTGATAAGTCAAGATGAGATCGTTATTTTGTATATTTAAGCGATATTTAAAAAAAAAATACCGGCCGAATTGATAACCTCCTCCTTTTTTTTGAAGTCGGTTAAAAATAGAGTAGGTATATTACATTAATATCTTGGGAGTTGTATATAATTCCTCCACAAATGTTCAAGCATCAATATTTTATGTTTAAAAAAGCTGACATATTGTAATCGTCTACGTCGTAGCAGATACTACGTCGTAGAACAGATATTTATAATTAAATGTTATTGCAATGCAATGTGCTTAATGCAAAGCAAAAGCAATGAGCTCAAAATGTATTTGTGAATCGCTACATTAAAGACAAAAGACAAAAAAATCTTCGCAGCATGAACGGTGCGTTTTATCGCTCGATCACAAAAACCCTACAGAAAAACTGACGGCATCTCAGCGAAGTGATCATTTACGGTGGTTTTTTAACTGTAATTCGTATGTAATTTACTGAACGAGCCTCTCAATGGCTCCGAGACTAACGGCTTAATTCTGTGAATGGATGATTGGTTCTGCAATTACGATTTAGTAGCAAATGGCTTGGAGGTTACCCTTCATTTGCGATTTTATAAGTATGTAAGGGGTAATTTAATGGTATCTATTGTCTTGTAGATAGTTCAGCGGATAAGTTTTCGAGATAGAATACGCTCTATACTATATATGTATATATATATATATATATATATATAAAGTTTTATGTTTACGCACGAAGCCCTACGCCCGCTCGTCGCGCCCGCCTAGGCCGCCGCCACCGCGCATTCAGTGTGGACGCACAGAGCATTTTTCAGCGCTTTTTTAAAGTGTCATGCTTAATTTTGTTACATGAAAAACTTTTTACAAAGAAAATTTTCTTCTTACTTCAAACTAAGTATTCAATATTTATAAATTTGCATATGACTCAGTATTCCATTTAAACAGGAGACATAAACGGTAACAGACGTACATCACAATAATGTTTATTACATTCACGAGTGTTTAACCAAACTTACGAAATGTGAGAATGTCTCCAATGACAGGTCAAACGAACGGAATGCCAAATTAGTGGAGACAGCCATAATAGACATAGATATAATATAGTGCGTCTAAAATTATCTGCGTATTTCGTGAACAAAGGAATCTACTTTTTAATTTTTATCTTTCAAATAAAAAAATATATTGCAGTTGTATATTATATTATAATTTTGTAAAGATTAGATTTCAGTGGACAATTTAACGTTTTATTTGAATTCAAAACATGTGTAACGTAAACGACGTAAACACGTCAGTGTGATATAATAATTTCGGTAAACCTATAAAAAACACATCGTGAGGTTCAATTATATAATATTTTTGATAGTTTTAAAATATCAATGAATTATTCATACTTCAGTCTTCAATCTCAATATTGTTCACCAAGGTTTTAAGTGTAGGTATAATTATGCAGGAATTACATTCATTATAATTAGTGGGTTTTATCAATCAACTGTTGGCTCATGTTTTGTGTGAAAAAATAAAAAAGAGACAATTAAGCAGATCCTTAAATTGATTACTCAACTAGCCTCGTGTTCCATTCCTCTGTCATCCATTCGCACGGGAACATTGGCATACATCCAATGTATGGGATAGCTGAAGAAAAGTTTTACTTTGTTAAAGAAAACCTAATTATTGTCGAATTGGCCTGCCAAGGCTTGAGGCGTTAAGCGTGCTGTACATTTTAATGTTTAGAACTATGTTTTGTTCGTGAGTTTGCTTAAGTATTTATGTTATTGTGTAGTGAAATAATAAGTTTACATTACTCTATATTACTTTTGGTTTTGCTAAAATTATTAGTACATACGTATAGATTCGTCAATAGAAGAAATACACAGGCAGTTTTAATATTTTTTTTTCCATTTTAGGCCAGTTGCTGTTTCATATCGTATACAAAATCACCACTTTTTATAATGTAGAGTGTAGTTAGAGCATTGGATGAAATTATATAATTAAGTGAATAATTAAGAAGTTCTTTAACACATTTTAAGAGAAGAATAACTTCGTTCACTGGATCGGGTGGGTTTCGGACTTAGTCTAACTAAATTTATTATATCCATTAACAGTCTTAAAAGGTTTATATTAACTATATTATAGTCAAGAATAAATGGCTATGTTCTTGCTATAATTAATTCCTGAACCATTTCCAAAATTAACTCTTTGCACAATACTTTATTTAGCGTTATTTGGCGACTATTTCAATTCTGTTTAAATTCAGATATTAATTCTTTTATAATACACAAGAACTGCTCGTTAGTGAAAGAATTATGAGCATTCCTTTATGTTTTTAGGTCAGTTGTTTATCATTGAATTACTTTAATATTCGCAAATTGTGAAGGAATTCGTATTTCTTGTTGATATAATTATTATACAATGCTTTTGTTGAAAACACGTATATATATAAAGAATATGAAATGTCGTCTCTTTGTGAGATCTGATTAATTTTAAGTCTGTATTTAATACATAGGTAATTAACTTCTGTTATGATTCTACAAACGTATTTTTCCGCAGCTGGATCAAACTCAACACATCTTTGTATTACAATCAATGTCCTACTAATATTAACAATGCGAAAGTTTGTGAGGATGGATGTTTACTCGAACCGATCACAATGAAATTTGGTATGTAGGTATCTGAACACCCAGAATAAGACATAGGCAAATTTTATTCCGGAAATCCCAAAGGAACGGGAACTATGGAGCGGGCGAAGCGGCTGGCAGAAATCTTGAAGAAGAATATAATTTATAAGTCTTCTTCGAACAGAGCTATAATAAGTCTTTTTATATAGTCAAAACACTAGATTACCAAATACCTATTAATCACCCATGTTTAACATATAATTTTATCAACCGAGCCATTAGATAATATAAATTTCCGTGTGAGCAAGTTATAAGAGTAAATCTGAAAGGGTCGGATCCAGGGCCATTTAATTTAGTCGTTACATTGTCTAAGTGATTAGGTTTAATTTTAGGATACGTTGGTCTAAAGTGCTTGTAATCGCCGGCATCTGGCGCCCGTTTGGGGTCATAATTCCATAGATATGAGATTACCCATTGGTTTAGCCGAGTACAGATATAGGGTGTAAATGCACGTACCTGAAGCAAATGTTTGGATTTTGTGTAGCCGTTTGCAAGCAGAGTAGTCGGCTTTTGCAAATAATAATATAGGACAGATTATATTATATTATATTGTAATACTCAGTTAATAAATTTTTCCTTTTTATTTATATAGACTGTGATAAAAATCTTGACGCTTTCAATTTTGAAAATACCTTACCAAATTACGAAATTATATTGCGTAGGCAGGAAATTGTCAGTTGTTTAATTAAACTCTGATATTGATTTATTTTTATTCACTTTTATATAAAAAATTTACCTACTTTAAAATTACAGATCAAAAAGCAAACACAAGATAATTCTGAATCCGGTTTCCAAATACAAGGCCGTGTTTATTCACAAGATAAAAAAAACTGTACCTATAGTAATTTTACTGTTTTTACTGCTGCAAAGATAAATAAATTATCTGAATAATCAGATATAGTCTGTATTTTTATAGAACTTTGTAGAAAGTTTCTGCTAAAAGCCTTTTATTGAATGTCAGGTCAAGAACTACGCGTTTATCATATCTTAAAAGATAATCAAACAAATAAAATTGAACTGTCTGTATTGTTGAACAAACTTGTACATAGCTTTTTAAGGATTGTACATGACTTTATGTATATTATGGCACTTATAATAAATCAAAAATATATATTTACTGCTTATTTACTGTTCATTAATTTTTATCAGTCTGGTATTTAACCAGTTATCTTCATGTAGTCGCAATAGTGTATTGTTTAAGCTATCTACATATATGAATTCGAATATGAGGATTATATAAGTCTGCATTGTTACAATAAATAATAAGGGTTCCTAAAAAATAGTACTAAAAATCCTTTGCAAACAAAGTCATAGCCACCAACTAGGCTCTACTGCGACTAACAAGGTGACCCCGCTCCCATAAAACCTATTTATAGCCACTTCTTTATTGAAACGTTTTCATGTAGCTGCTGAAATATGCAGCCGATATCGTAGTTGTCATTTGGATGGGAACCAAATCGTGGTTAGAGGTTCTGATCGCCATAAACAAGGTGCCTAGTTTTATGGCTTCAACTGGTCTGTCCTTGCTATGTATAGATTGAGCTACGAATAAATGGAATTTATAAAATACTAGCTGTGCCGCGCGGTTTCACCCGCGAAATCAAGTATTTCTATAGTTCGTTATTTTGGTACATAAGCTACATTACCTACTGCAAAATATTGTCAAAATCGTTTCAATTATTTTCCCGTGATATACAGTAGTATAGTTACATCCATACTCACGATCCTTCCTACTAATATTACAAATGCGAAAGTTTGTGAGGATGTGTGTGTGTGTGTGTGTGTGTGCTTGTTACTCTTTCACGCAAATACTACTCAACCGATTACAATGAAATTTAGCACATATATAGAGGGTAACTTGGATTAACACATAAGATAGGATAGGATAGGATAGATCCCGGAAATCCCACGGGAACGGGAAAAATGCGGGTTTTTCGTTGAAAACGCGGGCGAAGCCGCGGCCGGAAAGCTAGTTTATAATATTAGTGGGATTTTTTGTGTCTTCCATACAAAATGTAAAACTTGAATTGTTCACAAAGGTAAGGTAATTCAAGTTTATCACTACATAGTATAAAACAAAGTCGCTTTTGCTATCCCTATGTCCCTATGTATGCTTAAATCTTTAAAACTACGCATCGGATTTTGATGCGGTTTTTTGTAATAGATAGAGTGATTCAAGAGGAAGGTTTTAGTATATAATTTATTAGGTTTTAGACAAAGCGGGCGAAGCCGCGGGCGGAAAGCTAATTAATAAAGGTTTAATTAATATGAACAATACGTTGAAGCTACAAAACCGTTATTTTTAAACATTTCTGTTTCCATATTTGTGATGTAATTCCGTCAAACAAATATTTTCTCTCCTTTCGTTTAGAATTGCTTCCGGGAATTGGTTCGATTGAAATACCTTTTGATTAAAGCGTTTTATTCATAATTTTACAAATGTCTTTTAATTTCACTGATTCGAGCACTCGTGAGATTTCGTCAAGATATTGATACGTAAATTAACTTTTACTTTGATTTATTTTGAAATGTTCACATCAAAGGAAAACATATTTCGCGTTTTACGATATTTCTGTGATATTTTATTGAGGCTTGTATAATGTATGTATTTATTTTTCGTATGTATGTTTTTAATTTATTCTATAAATGTAAGTTTAAATGGAAATCTATATTTGTTATGCCTTTAATTATATATTTTGGTATTATATTTTTATTTCGTATCAAATTTTCTGTAAGCTCTATGCAAATCACTTTAAATACTATAACAACTAATTGTATGAAAACATTTGGCAAGCAATAGCTTGTATTCGCAATATTTTTTTACATTTGCTTTTTTGTAATATCGTTTCAATTGCACAATTTTTTAAGCAATTTTAAAATAAAATACATTAACGTTGGCTGTTGGTTCATCTGACATAATATACGTAAATATTATCTGGGATATCCCCACAAGCACATTATTACTAAAATATGGCACTTTAATCATCCACATACTAACACAAAATTCTTGCAAGTTATCGTTCGTTACTATTTATGAAAGCGTTTATTCCTTTGACGTGCATTGAAATACACGAATAAATAAAGGAGATATGCAAGGCAGATAAATGTCCGTATCTAGAAAGATTAAAGTGAATAATGGCCACATTACTTGCGAGCTTTGCTTCGCCTGTCCGCTGCACGCTTTATTACCTTCAAATATCTTTAGATAAATAACAATTGAGTTAAATTGCCTTGTCTATTGAGAAGTGCGCTTTTAGATATATGCTCTAAGGATATATGCTTTTCAATTTTTAGAATGATAGATAAACTTTATTGCATATTTCTTTTAGTTTTAGATGCTTCATAGCGTAATACGTAAATCAGAATATATAATATTATGTATTACGAAGTTATTTATTTAAGTGGGTACCTACCTTATAGTATAAAAAATCGAATTACTTTTATTATTATTTGTATCTACACATCTTTTTTACGAGGCTTTCTGTAAATGTAGAGTCTGAGTAATAATATGTCAATGTTATTGATACAATATCCTACATCTGCATTATGATTTACTTCTGTTTTTATTATCTTAAAACAATTATTATAACTATTGCAACGATTCACAAGTATAGATAATATTACTAAGAGGACAACAAACTTTTGAAAAAAGTGATAGTTCAGATTAAATAAATAAAAAAGGGTGATTTCAATAACCATAAACAGCATCAATCTTCATAGAACTCATATTTTCATAACCACGCAAACGAAGTCGCAAGCAACGGCTAGTAAATAAATATAATATTATAACCTATATGAATTTAGTATTGTTCTTATTGTTCTCAAAAATGGTTGTTCTATGTAGTGATACGTAATAAAAAGGAGTACGTATTACGCCCTAAAAAGCCATTACTCCTACATTCCGACGCCATTCACAAGCTCAAAGACACAATACATAAAGCATTACATAATTTAAATCGCAACCACGGCTTAATGGTACATAATGTGACGTACTATCGCTGGCCGGGTACCGGACGCCCGGTAACGCTGTATTTTACCCGGATTAACTGCTTTTGTGTTTTCCCGGGACAAAGTGGATTCGGACTGTAGTAAATAACAATTTTGTCAAACGAGAAGAGTTATAATTGAGAAATTATCGTCGATTGTGATTCAATTTTGATTATTGATAAGCTTGTTTTTTGTTATGTTTGGGTCAATGCGTATTGTGTTTTTTATTATAGTCTTTTTATATTGTTTTGTTTCAATGTCGAGGTCGAAGAGATTTTTAACTGTTTATTAATAACAGGAAATTGTTGTTTCTTATGTTTATTTTAGTAATTTTCCTGTAAATGTAGGAATGAATATTTTTTAAGTGTAATTAGGTATATTATCTTGTATGTTATGTAATACATTTTATTCCAATTTAAATTTGATTTCTCTTTTATCTATAAAAACGTAAGTCTAGCTATATCTGAAAAAGAAAACAATGAAAGTTGATGTGATTATTAAAACTATTAAATGACTAAAACAGAGCTTACAAGATTGTTAAACGTTATTGCTGTTTTAAAAACAAGTTTTAATTGGATTGTGAACATAACGCTAATTAAACGTCTGTAAACTTATAATTACCTGTTTTATTATAATAATTAAACAATGCTTTGTAAATATACCAACTTAAAAACTATATCTTAAAAAATTCAAATATATTTTGATGATTTCTTTTCTTCTTACTATTAAATTAATCACTGAAATACATAATAAGCATAAACCTATAATAAGGTATATTTATTGATTAATCAATTTGGAAGCTTTAAGAGAGGTTTTTTATCAAAATGATTCCTGCCGGCTCCTTAGGTATTTGTTCTTCATCATCACTACATAGTATAAAACAAAGTCGCTTTCTCTGTCCCTATGTCCCTATGTATGCTTAAATCTTTAAAACTACGCAACGGATTTTGATGCGGTTTTTTTTTAAATAGATAGAGTGATTCAAGAGGAAGGTTTAAGTATATAATTTATTATGTTTTAGACAAAGCGGGCGAAGCCGCGGGCGGAAAGCTAGTAAATTAGTAATGTATATTACACTACACTCTTTTGTTATACATACATACCTACATATAAACAAATTCCAAATAAAACGTAATCCTAATGAACCGAATTAATTTTTCAAGTCGCTCAATGAAAGGGAAGTTCGACATTCTATTACGAACAAGCTTAGTTTCGGAATTACGTCTCTGATAAGATCGGTATCTAACTTCGTTGAGGGTCCTAAGTCTATCTGAACGATTAATCTGACCTCTAGCCTTAGAATATTAAAAGCGGTAGGGTTTCTAAGGCGTCGGGCAAATACAATAAAGCTGGGCCTTAGTGGAGTAAATAATTGGAGGCAGTGATTGCAGATGTTTGCTTGACTATAACCGGGTTGAAGTGATCGGAGATATTAGTTTTGAACTCGGATCTTGTGTTATTTAGTGGTGATGTAAAGATAGGTTGTGATAACTCAGTGCGTGTAATATAAAGGCTTTTTAAAGCGTTTGAAGGAAAAAAATGGGTAAAATGTTAGTGTGATGATAATAATATGAAGGACTATACATATAAGGAAACAAACACTTGAACCCGGCAGAATATAGGAAAATTGCTCATTCTGTATGTTGAAGATAAAGAAAGCTTTTGAAATGTTTAAAGTTTATGAATAAGTTGTATGAAATAATTATTTTAATTTTTTAAAAATACATTATTAGATACGAATGCACCATCATGGCACTTTTGTTTAAACATTGTGTAGTCAACTTCATAGAAAGATCCTTAGTACATTAGTACATTATTCGAGCATTAATTATCACAAAATAACTACAAAATTAAGACTACAAACTAGCTTTGTCTGTAACCCGCGGCGTTATATCATGTCCTGGAGGTCCCGCTTTTGTACAAATTATTACCGCAACGATTTTATTCGTAGTTAGTTTAAATGCAATTTGCTTCATAAATTGCGTTAATTTACGCTTATTTCTAAGTATAAAGGGTTATTTTGGTTAATGTTTCAGTTTGTTTTCTAGGTGCCATAAGTAAGACGAAATTAAAAAGTTCATTACGGTTCTGCGACTCATGGTTTAAATTTGTATTTTGGACATAAAAATACGATGTTTTTAGCTTCCGTGTTTTAAAAGGAATTAACGAACCCTTATCACTTTGTTGTCCTGTTGCCTGTCTGTCTGTCCTTCAGAATTGAATGGGAATGTGTCTATTTAATACAGGAAAAATTGAATGATGTTTCTCTGTAAAGGGATCAGAATTACGTGTGCATTTAATAATAAGCTGTTGTTATTTACTTACAAAGATACATTTCATTAAAGTATTTGTATTTTTTAAGTGAAACTTCTAAAAGGCGTATTCAGAGTAAAATTTGAAGGTCACGTCATGGAAATACTATCACGTATTGGAGTAAGGTGACGATTTTATTATTTTTGAATTTTGCCAAAGAAGTTTCACTTCTGACACGTGTGTTCGGCACGCACGCTCTTATTTGTGTTAGCAGTTTGCATGTAAACATTGAGAGATTAATCTTAATACTATTATAAAGGCGAAAGTTTGTAAGGATGTATGGATGTATGGATGTATGGATGTTTGTTACTCTTTCACGTAAAAACTACTGAACCGATTACAATGAAATTTAGCACACATATAGAGGGTAACTTGGATTAACAAATAGGATAGGTTTTATCCCGGAAATCCCACGGGAACGGGAACTATGCGGGTTTTCCTTTGAAAACGCGGGCGAAGCCGCGGGCGGAAATCTAGTGTTAACATATTTTTAAAGGGAAGGAACAATGATGTAGTATATAATTGAAACGCCTGTTTTAGACCTGACACTATTCAAAACTCAGGGAACATAGCTCAAGATTATCAAACACGTTCCTTCAGGGAAATTGGTCTTTAGACCTCGTCCGGATTTCGACACTTCTAGGGGGGAGGGGTAAAGAGGGAGGGGGGGTATATGTACGTGTTTCCGAACCATTTATTTCGTCCCGTTTATGGCACTCCAGGATCTTTTAACTGAATTTATAGATGTCACATTTTCTGTAACAATGTAGAAAGGATTTCTGTAAAAGTAACATTTGGGATTTTTGTTGTTAAGACAATCGTGACGCATGTTTCGTAATTGTACAAATATTGTTGTTGGTATTTTGTTTTGTTGCGCTTTAAGTAACATTAACTTCAAACCTTGTTTCACTCCTTTTCTATGATATCTAAACTAATATTATTTAAAGCTGAAGAGTTTGTTTGTTTGTTTGTTGTTTGCGCTAATCTCGGGAACTACTGGTCCGATTTGAAAAATTCTTTCGGTGTTAGATAGCCCATTTATTGAGGAAGGTTATAGGCTATATATCATCACGGTACGACCAACAGGGGTGGAGCCACGGGGGTGAAACCGCGCGGAGCAGCTAGTCATTCATAACCATAAAAAATTGAAAACATAGCAATCAATCAATTAGTTAGATGATAGTAAAATGTCGCAATGGACGTGGCTTTTTATTTTATTAAAAGCATTATCATATCGTTTTAGATACAGGTTTATAAATTTTAAAAACTTTTTAAACATAAAAAACGTCTCCATTTATTAAGGGATTAAAAATGAAGAAAAATACTAACTAATTCAATATAAAACTGATTTCGAGCGCTGAACCTAAATAAAGGCTAGAAAATAGAAGTTTACATTAAATTATAGGGTTCAGTGAACAAAAAATAGCATTATCCCAGTCAACTTACTTTCGACGTTTCGTAATAATTTGGTGTGACATTTCACTAAGTAAAGCCTAGGTTAGAGACCTTTTTGCTGTATTTCAACGAGGTTAAAATATATGTAGGTTGTTACTATTTTTAATACTGATACCTATTTATACCTATTCAGTGATAGATTACTTTTTAGCTAGATAGCTTTTTAGCTATTGAGTTTACGAGAGCCGTGGATGATTTCTGATATCTTATAAAAACTTACCAGAATGGACTTTGAAAAACATATTTTCTGTGTATTAAAATGAAGTTATTGTCACCTTGTCACCACAAAATTAATAAAAAAAAAACTACAATATGAGCTTAACTATGCAATTTTCAATTATGTTATAAACAGGTTCTAAAAATAGCTCTTAAAATAATTTAAAATAAGTTTGTTCAGTTTTATAATAATTATGTTAAGAGAATACAAAATATCAGATACTATATTGTTAAGAAAAGTCCTTTATCATTTAACACTGCTTAAACATTCGTTTTATTTAATGTGTTTTATACAAATTTGTTCTAAAAGCAAAGTTTCAAAGCCAAACACAATACATAACCTTGACAAAGTAAATGCGATATAATTAACCTAATTAAACCTTAAAACATTATTCAAGCTTAACCATTAACTGCGCGATAAAGGGTAATAAATAAAACATTAAAAGAAATAAATTTTCTAGAATTTTCTTTCCGCGTTTCATTATGCACTGCGTGCCTGTCAAAAGTGTACATTTGTGGAGTAATGTTTTAAGAAAACACGAAATTATATTCATTTTCTCATTTTATACTCGCTTTTAATGCACTGTTACATATACCAACACTTTTAGAAATTTAAATGAGATCTACTGAGATGAATTTGTGTAGATATGGTTGCATTTTTGACGAATATTCCAGAATTCATTTAATTTATTAGCACATTTTTAATTTGATTCTTTATCTGTTTGAGATAAATTCTTCATAATTGGATAGATAATAGAAATATAAAAAGCTACGCAATAAACGAAGTTTGTAATTTGTTTGTATTTTGTGTAAAATATGTTATTTAGTAAAATTTTAATAGTTTTCTGCGTACATTTTAGATAAATGTACAGTGTTTAGGTTTCTAATTTTAAGCTATTGCATAGCTTCTATCGCGGGCCTTGAGCGCGGGGACCGAATCGAGAAATTCCGGAGCGAAAAAAACCTCACGCTCCCAACTTCGACGGGCACGGAGGTGTCGCTTGAAGGCATGCTATGCAATAGCTTCACCGCGGCAGTCCCCGAGTGCCATACGTCTTTTTTTATCTATCTGTGTTTCTTGGTTCTTTGGTTTCATCTCTGTGACAATTTTTTGAAGTAAAACTTCTTTAGGCGCGACTAGGGAGTAACTCAGATTTTTTTCTGACGGAAGTAACGCTTACTATAGTCTGTGTAGTTTCCGCCATTTAAAAATAATAATTCTGATTGGTTGTAAGTATATGTCATATACTACACGCTTCTTGACTTATACGCCAGCTAGTGGCAAATATCATAATCAATTAGGATTATTTATTTTCAAATTTTCAAACGGATCAATTGTGAATAGCAAAGTGAATGAAAAATTCAACAGTTTTAAAACATTATTTTAAATTGCAAAATTTTTTGAAAATCTCTAAATATACTTGTTTATTTATTACTTTTAAAATAAGTAAATTAAAAATAAAAATAAACGTGTTGCGGATTATAATCAATCTATTTTAAATATTGCTGAAGACAAAGTAGTATCCATAGCAACAGATATGTATATAGGTTGTCATTCAGTTGAACAAGAAGCATATGTACGCCAACAATTTCATAAAATGTCAGTTATTGATACAGGAGGATCGCCTTATGAAATCATATTAGTTCTTAACAAATTTTACATTATTACAACCAATATTGATGTATCTGATGGCTTAGCCAACGGTTGTGTTGGAAAGTTAGTGTATATTGAACGTGATGACAGTGATAACATCATACGCTTATGGCTTGAGTTTCCTGATAAGATAGGAGAGAAAATTAGGAAAAAAGCTGCCCATCATATTCAAACTCTAAACATTAGTAGAACAGCAGTCCCAATTTTACGAAGATCGTCATCTGTACCAATGAATAGAAATAAGACAATATTTGCAAAGAGAAATTACTTTCCATTAGTATCTGCTTGTGCGCTTACAATACATAAGTCTCAAGGTGGTACTTTTGATCAAATCGTTTATGAATACAATAAAAGTCACAGTCAGCAGCTGTTATATGTAGCATTATCACGAGTAACTGATATAAATGGATTGTTCATTGTCTCAAACACCGATGACAACAAATTTTATCATGGAAGAAAGCGTCCAGGGGGAATAGTTGATTTACAGTGTGAATTTGAAAGACTTTCAAATTCTCGCCTAATAACACAACAGGAAGAATTATATAACCTTGTAAATGAGAGTAACATTACACTATTTTCCTTCAACTGCCAAAGTTTACGTGCTCATGTTTCTGATCTGAATGATAAAGTATTAAAAAGGTCCACATTGCTGTTATTTTCCGAAACTTGGATGAAAAATGACGAACAAATTCTTATTGAAATTTTTAATTGCGTTACCCAATACAAACGACCCAACTCAACTGCTGGTGGAGTAGCTGTATATCATTCATCTACAGATACACTGAACAATGTAACACCAATTCAAAATATTTCACCAACTATATTATCACAAATTTCCGATGAGGTTTCACAAATTGGTGACATCGCCTTGGTTCGATGTGTTAATACGAATGACCAACCTGTGATTATCGTTGTTATTTATATTTCTACAAATACTAGCCCGACAAATATCATAAAATTTATTCATCAGCAATTACTTCACTTCACAATTGAAGGTTCTCGACTTTTAAATAGTAATTATCGTGAATTACCGATGATTCTAACTGGAGATTTTAATGTTAATTTTCGCTCTCAGGAATCTCAGCCGTTAATTGATTTTTTAGAAGAAAGATTTGATTTATCTATGAATACTTCTCGACTTCATTCAACAACGCGTTTCGGTACAACGATAGATGCTGTATTTTCAAGAAAAGTAGCAAATTTAGAGAGTATAATTTATGTTTCACATTATAGTTACCACAAACCTATAATTTCGTACGTAAGAAATTATGATGACATTCAATTACCTGTTTCGAATGAATAATATTAATATAACATTTAAATAATCTTTGTAAAGCACATGAATAATAAATATAATTAAATTATAATATAATATTTATTTATTTAAGTTAATATTTAATCATTTCAGTGATATATGTCGTCAACGCCAAAGAAGTTTTACTTCAATCGCGCGTAAAGGTTACACGCACACACTTTTTTTTGCCTAAAATTATGTTCTAATTCTATGTTGGTACATTATGCCCTTTACCATTATGCTTACACCATAATAAATTCACACTTTACCGTTTCTAAACGTTGTTCAAAGTTTAATGTTTAAATGCCATCTCCTAATTTATTTAACGCAATCCAAATTCCACAAAACACGTTGAGAATGAAATCCATCTAATCTTACAACGGCCGGACACTTTAATTTTGTCGTTTAGCGAGAGAATTGAGGTTTCTTCCCAGCTCAATATTTGCATAACCCCCGTACTATGTCTAAAATCATGATTACTTCCAGTGTGCGAAAGGGACAACGCTATATAGGTTGCCTAGCGCCATCACTTTTCCACACTGGGAACAATGCTGCCTATAAGATGGTAGCCCCCCAGGTTGGGTCCTGATCCGTCCAACTTGAAGTATTAACATATTTATGGAGGCGTTCGTTATTAGTTTGTTGTGATAGATAGTTGAGGGGTTTATTGCGCAATAAATAGGCTTTGTTGTGGTTCTTTCTTGTTGACTATTGTGTAAGGTGCTGAAAAGTTTTGAATGGTGATCATCTTATTTTATGTGCAAAAGGGTGACTATTTTATGATGTTTTTAGTCTCGCGTTAAACAAGAATAAATGAATTATCAATGCTGATATCAGAGGTTTTAGGGTTTTACGGTACCCATAGAAAACAACAATTCCCTGTCTATGCCACCTATTGATTCCTCCTTACATTAAAGAAAACTAAGAGCTTTTTAATTATAAAGTTTCTTATTGCAAACTTAAACGCAAAATAATCCAATTAAACGCGGACAAAGCTACTACTTACTAGGCATTACCTGAGTAGTATGTATGTAAAGGTACAATATCAAAGCTTGCAAAAAAATCCGTATAAATGCATGTCAAAAGTTCACGATACGCCTCTCCTCTGAATGACAACAAAAGGTTCTACGGTTTCCTAAGATTGTATTCATTCTAATCCGCAAAATCCTCTTCTGATCACGTGAAGCCTGATAAATAATTCATTCGCCTTAAAAATTTATTGAATAATGTTCAATGAATACATATTTATTAAGCGATTAAGGTTTCTTGTATCTTCGTTGCGGTGAAATTGTTTTATGAAGTATGTTAGCATTGTGCCTTCGAAATATATTGATATTATAATAAGTTTATTTGGTTAACTTTCTTTCACGTGAAAAAGTGCAAATTATTATAAATTATTGGTGTGATTTGTGTATATGGCGTATTATTTTTGTGTATTACTTTATTAGCACAATATAGTGTCATAATAATTAACTTGTATACCCAAATTAAAATATGTACTTGAATTCCTTCCAAACACGGTACGGTTACAACCGTAACCATACAACACTATACCTTTACATACGTACTGTCTATTTAGTAACCTGTGCCTTTACTATCACATGCTCAATTGTCTAATTTATCACACAACTTACTCAAAAACGGCGTCCACATAATATTTGGAAAACAAAGGCTCCATTGCCAGTCACATCGGGCCACATTTATTCCCCGATAGCGGATACGAATCGCCACAATTTACGCAGAAGCCCCCATTATATTTTGTAGTTCCTAGCGCAGAAGCAATTACGCTCGACTTTATGGTGTTATAGTTTTGGTGTTCAGTCTTAGATCTACAATGTACGTTGCTGGTAATTGTGGCCGTGTCACGTCGAATGCTTTGGATGGACGGGATATAATTGGTGGCTGTATTGGACATCTATTGGTATATGTTTAGTTTGGTGGTGTTTTTAGGAGAATTCTCGTGAATGTTAATATTTTTTTTGCTCTATTGTAATGAATATGTTTTGCTTGTGTTATTACTTATTTATTAACAGTACCTTAGACTATTACTTATTTTCAAAATAAAACTCTCTTTCACATAATCCATTATGCTTCGTTGAGTTCTGAATTACTGAATTTTCTTTTACCTTGTGCATTTAGTGTGTTTGTTAATTTATATTTCTAATGATATTATATAGATAAATAAATGTTCTCTTTAATAATATTTACAGCTATAAAACATTTGATCCTTCACTGTTATCCCATTTAGCACTATATTATAATGTAGTAAGCCGACTCAATATCAGTATTACCTCGTCCATGTCAGGCCGGATTGACAGACAGTACATGTCTTGACTAATTTATATGTCTAGCGCTGACCTGATTCGCTTTGAGACGCGGCTTTGATCCTGTCTTGCTTGATTTTGATTAAATGACCTAAAAATAGTGTTATAGCAATTGTATGGTGAGGATTAAGAAGGAATACTTAATATGAGATAGATATAAGAATTAGTATGTTAATTATGGAAATGGTGGCATTAAAGAGTAGCAATCCGCCACAGTTTCGTCCGTTGTACAATGTTAATATTATATATTATATAGCCGTAGTTATGTATGTTAGTGATAATATAATCGACGACGCGGTTGGCGCAGTGGTAAAGTAACTGCCTACTGAGCCGACGGTCCCGGGTTCGATCCCCGGTCAGGGCAAATATTTGTGTGATGAACTCAATTATTTGTTCTTGGGTCTGGGTGTTGTTATCTATATACATATGTATTTATAAAAATATTATATTTATCGTCGCCTAGTACCCACAACACAAGCCTTAATTGAGCTTACTGTGGGACTAGGTCGATTTGTGTAATAATGTCCTATAATATTTATTTATTTATTTATTTATATAATGAGTGCTATACTCAGAGACAAACATATTCAACGGCGAAAGAATTTTTAAAATCGGTCCAGTAGTTCCTGAGATCAGCGCTTTAAAACAAATTCTTCACCTTATATTATACTGAGTATACTCAGAGACAAACATATTCAACGGCGAAAGAATTTTTAAAATCGGTCCAGTAGTTCCTGAGATCAGCGCTTTAAAACAAATTCTTCACCTTATATTATAGGTAATAGAAGATAGATAGTCAAAATTATTAAAAACAAAAAATAGATAAAAAAAGCCTCGTAATCTAAATTTATGAAGAATCTCGCTAAGCCCCAAAAGATTGTGCACTTAAAACAAACGGGCAATAAATACCAAGTTATTTCGTGTAACAACCAAACTACAGTAAAGGGCCGAAATTTCAATGGAATCTCGGTCGATTGTGAAGTTGAATGGTTACAAGTATCGGTTGTGAAATTATTGCCCCGAGTTAACATTGTTATTAAAATTCACCACAGTTTGTGTAAAAGCTAATGAAATGCTTGATTTAGATGAAATATTAATTTGTACAGAGTGAAATCTAAGGGCTTTAAATTCTTCGGAAAGTTTAGGCTAAATGGATTTGATGCCGCAGAATTAAATTGCTTTAAATGCGAAGGTTTGAGATATGAAGTTATTTTTTTACTATGAAAAGCTATTTCTATAATATTGTGTTTATATTTTTAATATATATCTACGTTTTATAATGTACTAGAGTTCCACCCGCGGTTGCGCAGTTTTAAAGATTTAAGCATACACAGGGACACAAATTTTATTAGTCTTCAGTCTTCACCCAAACCATCGCTTCCGAGAAATTGTTTCGAATGTCCCATTCATACAATATGAGAAAAGGTCCTAATTCCAAGGTCTTCGATAGATATTGTGCAAAATCAGCACGTGTCACGATTCAGGGAATATGTCCTTTCAACTGTTGGTGACGCAAATGGCTCCCATCACGTATCAACCATTATCTGTTGAATTGCTTACAATTGCGTCAAATAGTTGGAAATTAAATTGTGACGTGGAAAGCAGTGTATTTTTTATGTTTGAAAAATACTTTTTGAATATTTCTCTTTTATTCAATACTAGCTTTCCGCCCGCGGCTTCGCCCGCTTAGTCTAAAACGTAATAAACTATTATATACTAAAACCTTCCTCTTGAATTTCTCTATCTATTAAAAAAAACCGCATCAAATCCATTGCATAGTTTCAAAGATATACAGGGACACAGAGAAAGCGAATTTATTTTATACCTACTATGTAGTGATACGTACAGAAAAATATTAATTTTCTTTTCTTTCCTCTATACAAAAGAATTGAATTTTCCTTTATGTAATCAATAAAAAATGTAATTTTTTATTTTTACATTGATGAATCATGCCTCATGTAAAAAAAATGTTTTATCTTTTCTGTATGTTATATAATGGTTTTTGGGGAAAGCGTTGCGTAAGTATATTAAGGTAAAATGAAGGATTGAGTAATTCAACTCATTTGGGACTAATTTATCAAACTTGGATGTTCCTAAAAGCATCATGTCTCTACGTTACGCATTAGTCTAATATTCTTAGAAAATATTTTGGGAGATAATATACAAAAAATATTAACATATTTTATTTTATTATCACATTCCTTTGTCTCGTATTTTGGCAAAATGTAATCGAATATTTTTTTTATGAATTAAAATGATCTCTTATGATGATTAAAATGTCTTAATTAAAAACATACATACTTCCCTTACTTCTGCTGAACAATAAATTTTATATATTCAAAGCCGCAATAAATCACAGCGCCAAAAATATTGCAAGCATGTCAAACAAATGTTAAAAGTGACTCTATTATAAGTTTTCTGACTGCAATAGAATATACGCATCTGCTTTACAAATGTACTTTGAATTCAAATTTCACAATTGAGGATTGCAAGCGCTGCTATTGACACATCTGAGATCAAGTTTGTAAACTAAAATAGCGCTCGAGTTTCCTACAATGCTTGTGGTTCCGAGCTGTCGGAATATGCTCGGTTTGTAAATATTTATTTGCGTTTATAGGGCGTTTAGCGTGATGGGATTTGGTGGGGAAAGCTTCTGTTTTATGGGACTAGGGTAAAGCATTCTTCCCAATTTATGTAGTTGCTTCGAAGAAAAGAAGAAACTTTTCTTCTATTTCGGAGATATTCACGATGCTTAGATGATACGTGGGTTTTGCCTTTTTTTGAAAATTTATTTGTCTTGTTTAATGTGATTGATGTTAGAGATTATGTTCTTCGTTTATGAAGTGTTTTTTAAAAGGCACAATTAAAGATTGCAAAATAGCTGAGTTTTATAAACACACAATGAAAAATCAGCACGTCTCTCTTATAGTCTGGATTGCCACATATTTTAATCTGGTTCTGGTAATAAAAAAATATGGGATAACGTTAAACCTCTTAGAACAAATTCCCAACTAAATTTCATCCATTTAAGGTCCTATAAAAAAGAAGTGAAATTAAATTGTTTCACGATCAAATAACGCTGAAACGTTGAATTGTAAGAATTGCAAGCCAATTACCAGCGGGATCGAGCGATCACTTTTGACGGTAATTTTTGATAAATTGAGCGACCTTGCTGGCAATTGCGCTGTCCGTAATATGATTGGTTTTATTCTAGTCAGGTCTGACCTAGGCTAGAAACTAGAATATTTCATCGTTAACCCTATCTATGTCTATGGTAAATGTTTTTACTTAGCGGTTATTAAATGAAATGCCCAAATGAAACTAAAATTTTAGGTTTGTAAGAGAGATTCAATTTGATCTGCATTTTTAGAATGGATTTGGATGAAACTAGAATTAAATAAAGACTTGGTGATAATATTATAATCTACTAAATAGTTTAACAATGAATAGACAAATTATATTGTATCCAGTCATAAGTATTTGTTACTATAATTAAAGTCAGAACCCAAATATGCCTATTAGGAAAGTAATATGAAAAAATTAAAGCTGATTAATAAAAGAAAAAAACAATTTAGGAAATCAATAAAAATTTTAGTTGCGTTTGCAAAAATGAACGAAAAAAGGCCAAACTCAATAAAGGACCTCTTACTGAACTTATCCTTTTATGAGAAAATACTTCAATTGATATTATAGCGCCGTCAATACCCCACTTTCTTTCAGGACTGAATCAGTGCGTCACTTAGAGATTGGTCCTTAAGTGGAACTTTACAAGCGGTTATCGTACCTTTTTATGAACAGAACACTCGGATCAATATTGTAGACCGAGATGCTACAGGTTTAAAAAAATAGATTTTTCATATCAGAGTGTTGTATGGGTCGCATGCAGTTGAGAAATGACTCGGCCTGCAGTCGAGGAAAATGCTGTACTGTCTCAAACTGTCATTTTCCGACCGAGTCACGTCCACGCTGACCGAGTTGCTTCGCGCAGTAATTGCTACAAGAGGCTGCTCGCTCTGTGTATTTCCGTCTACACCAAGAATAAAGAACTGATTACTCTTTTACAATATAAAAAAATAGATTTACTTATACATTTTTATATTAACGTAAGTTTCATTATCGTTATCGTTTTGTTTTCTGTTTTTTCAACTTAAGATTTATGGTTTGTAAAGGAACTGGAGTACAATAATTCACATAAAAAAAAACTTATCTAAGCATTGATATTACTCGTGTTTAAAATAAAAAGCTTTTGAATAAGAAACATTTGCCTCATCTAAGTTTTTTAACTCGTGTGCTGATATTTTGACATAAAGTTTGATAATATCTTCACCTTTCACATATTATGTTATTTGTTTAGGGTTAACTTAACTAAAAATTCAACGCTACTTTAACCAGCAGTTTACACTCCCGTATGTTTTCACATAATGCGCATCTTACAATCCGTACTGGGGTCACGTGCGGCCGTGGAAAGCATAGAAAATCCTTTTCATCAGTTTTCATCCGACTGCTCGAAGATGTGCTGTTGTATCGAACTCTAGTTCTACCCACTGTGTTTGTGGATATCGAAAAAGATAAAGACTTTGTAGTAGGTATTGATTATTAGATGACGTACGTGATAGCGTAGTCGGTACGTTTGCAAGTGTAGGTAATCTACGCTAATATTATATGGATAAAAGATTAAATTGATTAGTTAGTAGTTGGTAAGTTCGTAAACTGTTGTAATGAAGCAACAATATTTGATCTTTTTCACAATAATTTTACCAAAAGCTTTATCATGTCTGAGTGTCATAGGGTATTTTGTATAATTAGGTTTTATAACGTGTATCATGTATGATAGGTATACAAAATTCAACAGTCTTACATTTCTATACACTTGAACTCTAAGTATAACAGAACACCTTCAAACCTTGTTCTGTGGCGAATATATCGCCATTTATAATCATTGGATGTTGATTATATTTTTAACTAGTTTAACCACCAGTTTTGATGAATTTGTAGTAGTAAGTAATTTAAAAAAATATATTTTCTCACTTTAGATACGCTTCTTATTTTAGAAGTATGTATTTTCCATTCTTTGCAATCATTTCAAGTGGGATATCGAAGTGATATCGCTGTATTGTGCGTAAAAGACGTATTGGCCAACGTCGGCTTCTCATTTGATGTTTTGAACGTGTTCTATTAAAACGTGACGAATCGCTCTACATCGCGCGCACGTAAATATGTGCTGTAACTACTGCTTTTTAAGATCTAATTTTGAAGAACCAATTAACCCTGCTGGGAAGAAAATAGAGATTAAAAGATAACTTATTAAAACGTTATATTAAATCTAATAATTACTATGATTAAATATTGCTCCAGAAAATACAATAGATTGTAAATAGATTGTCCTATTTTCATTTTAAATTATTACAATAAATAAATCATCAGATAATAGCCTATATACTTTTTATTTTTATTATATTTAAACTCAGATTGGATGATATTTTTAATGCATTAGCATAGTTAAAGATTTTTAACTTTACTATTATTATTTCTGTTCCTATTTTAGCTATAAATAAAAGCTATCTATTCCCGTTTAACAGTTTTGTAGGTTAATTATACGGAAATAATAAACTAAACTAAACATCAATGCTTTTCAATACTTTAATCGGATAAGGTTAGTATTTAGCATAACTAGACGCTTTTGTGCCGTAAATACAACCGTCTATTATTTGGAAACAATAGAGTTCTCGAATATTCGGTTCCATTAATTATAACAACAAAATATCGCTTACGTAATGATTCGATAATCCATAGATGTGTTTTGCTATTGTAACTTTAAACTAATGTGTTATAATCGTGCAATCATTAAATATTATAATATGTAATATAATATTTTTTGAAGTGAAACTTCTTTATCGGGGTTGGAAAAAAATTTAGTCTAACATTTTTTCGTCGCGTGACATTTTTCCGTTACGCGCTATCTTTGATTCGACGTACTTCTATAAAGTTGCATATAGTAAATTATTTTTTGAAAAATAAGGTCATAAAGAAGTTTCACTTCTTACGTGTGTACACTAGTACACGCACACATTTTTTTTTAACAGAGCTTGTGTTACTAAACAACTAATAAAGAAAAAGAACGTGTGTGCCGAGCACACGTGTCAGAAGTGGAACTTCTTTCGCAAGATTCAAAGATACCAAAATCGTGACAATGACGTTACGGTATTGCCATGACGCGACCTTGACATTTTACTCTCAACGCGCCCAAAGAAGCTTCACTTCAATAAGCCTATATAGGTAGATACTTTTTTTGGAAAACAACATGCATGTAATTTTGTAAATAATAGAATAAGTTATTGTATTTTTTGTAACATACATTTAAATATTTCAAAATGTTTAGTTTAAATTGTAACAACACTACTAAATAGTTAAGAATTTTTATCGTTCTTAAAAAGTTTTTTCCTGCCGTTTATCTACCTACTCATATCCTAACGCCGTCAATCCTATCCTATCTTACTAATATGTATCTATTATAAATGCGAAAGTTTGTGAGGATGGATGTGTATGTGTATGTTTGTTACTCTTTCACGCAAATACTACTGAACCGATTACAATGAAATTTATCACACATATAGAGGGTTACTTGGATTACCACTTAGGATAGGTTTTATCCCGGAAATCCCACGGGAACTATGCGGGTTTTTCTTTGAAAACGCGAGTGAAGCCGCAGGTGGAAAGCTAGTGTAACATAAATACGTGTTTATAAAACTTGATAAATTGAATATATCAACCGTCCAGCTAAATTACTAAATCATATTTAAAATAACCTTTACATTTGCATCCGTAGTTCCGATCCTAACCACATAATTACTCCACTGATTGTACCTACTAACAGGACAATTTGAGTTAAATAGCCCAAATTAGGCCTCGTACAGAATTAGTTTCAAATGAGTGTAACTTTATGGGGTTTGGATAGCGATAGTTTGGTGTTTGTTTGTATGTTTGGATGAAAGCTGTGTAGTGATTGAAAATAGATCATTCTAGATTGGTGTAGTTTTGCCTTTTCTAGATAACGAGGAGGTATTATATTATTTTTATTATTGCCATATAATATAATATCGTGTTTCGATATGAAAATGAAAATTTCAAAATTACCGTTTCGTTGTCTTTTATTTATTGCAGTGTTGCACAAAAAAACCTTTGAATAGGTCGATTACCTATACCTATATATAATATATTTTATACCTACCAATAAATATCACGATATGTTTTTACAGCCCCTTGGAAACATAGTAAATCGACACCTGTGGTACCCAGCTGAAAGACAAGTTATCGGTTACCCATCCATAAAACGACTGACCGTTTGGTTGCTTACCCCGGATATCTATTACCAATTCAATTGCATGATGCATCGCGTTGTGGAATATGATAATGTTTTCACTTGAAATCATTCCCAATTATTGAAACCGCATGATTATTTAGAGTACTATTGTGATATAGTTTAATATTATGTATTTTAAATGTACGTGTTTTGTATTCAGTTCAGTCTCTCTATATTACTGCAGTGCGTTGAAAAATACTTGTACATTTACAGTATATATTATGTCGCTGTCATTAGGTTGAATCTGCTGTTTGATTGCTAGCGCGTTCATTGACTGACGACATTTTATTGAATGACTAAAGGACAACTCGTCAAGTTGTTTAATGTCTTGAATGAAGGTCATTTAGCATAGTCCTTCTGAATAGATTTAGGTTTAAATAAAACTATTAATGGTGACATCAACTATGCATTCATATGAAATTAATAAATTCCTATAAAACGTTATCTTATATATAAAAATGAATCGCAAAATGTGTTGGTAAGCGCATAACTCGAGAACGGCTGAACCGATTTCGATAATTCTTTTTTTATTATATTCCTTGAAGTACGAGGATGGTTCTTATGTAGAGAAAGCGTAAATATTATGTACCACGGGCGAAGCCGGGGCGGACCGCTAGTATTATATGAAATTCTCCATTTCGTAACCCCTGATCAATCCTAAGCCCAATAAATTATTAATGGTAACTTGAAAAAGCATCTTCACTGAAAACAAACGACATATTAATGCTAAACCAACTAACTTTAGCCCGCGTCTTGGCTTGTTTATTCCCTCGAAGTTATACTGATTAAAATCAAAAATGGATTACTCCCGTCTTCGGGTCTAATCCGCTTAACCGAAAACCATTTGTTATACTAGGGATATACAGACAGACAGGGCTAGTTTGCTTCGAGAATTAGTATATGTATATGTAATATGGATATAGTTTACTGTAATGTATCTATAGTTTACTGTTCATGTTATTACCTAAACAGTAATCCTACTGTTAACTAACATCCGTTAATAATATATTATTATGTTATTAATCATATCATCAATCATCCATATTTTGTTCATAACTTACTTTGATTTACTAATTACTAACGTATTTACAACCAATCAGGATTTTTTACATATTTTGATGCTATTTCTACATAAAATTGCTGTATTAAAATCAATATGAAAACAATAAATAAATTCCAACATCATTTTACGAAACCTTCAACCCACCATTTTTACACAACAGTACAATGTAATGAATTGTTATAAATATATATGTTACAGTCAAAACCTTTAACCAGTCAATAACCTTATTGACCGGTAAAATTCGTCAATAAGGTTATTGACTAAGAGTTTCGGACAAAATCCTTATTGACTGATTTTATCTGACAAAATCAGTCAATCAAGGGTCAGTCAAGGGTTTTGACTGTAACATATATAAATAAAAAATTTGCTCCCTTACTCTCAGGGCTGTCACATTAGCTTAGAGCTTCAAAACGTTCCAACAAAACTTCGCTATACACCATTGCACGCGGTAGCCCTATTATTTCAATTATTTACACAAGAACGCTTGATTGCAATTCTGCCGATGGTTAGTGTAGGTACATGATTTCGGCTAATAACTAGTTCAGAGCTCACAATTGTTCCTGGAATAACTGTTTATCTGTTTTGGAATGAGCTAGATGGAGTTGGCTGGTAGTAATGCTTTTGATGTATCTATGTTGTTTGGCAATTGGATAGGCTAGGTATTTCTTAATTGATTTTTCATTATAGCCGAGATCTTCTCTATGTATTCTCGTGTCACAATTCTAGTTACTAATTTACCATACTCTTCCGAAACGGCTTGAACGATTACCTATAATTAAATTTTGTGTGCCTATTGGGTAGATCTGAATCGGCCAAAACCTATTTTTCATATCCCTAAGCGATTAGAGGCAGAAAAACGTTTGTCGGGACAGCTAGTAATATAATACTATAGATTATTGTATAAGTGAAGTCCCATGTCCCCTAGTGGGGTAAGGGGCAGATGCATTATACATCTGTTTCACTGATCGATTTTCTTTAGGGACAAGTAGGTGATCAGCCTTCTGTGTCCTACCAGACCGAGAGATTTTTTTTCTTCGTCTCCACCGGGAATCTAACCCAGGACAGGACCCCTCACGCGTCAACCACTGTACCAAGGAGGCGGTCAGATTATTGTATAGCTGTTTGTAAATATAAATGGCGTCAATGTGATGTTTAGAATCAGCTTAGTACAGGGAAAATAAATAATTAAATCGTAATTGAATGTTTGTTTTGAGTAATGCAAATGGAAAAGAAGGAAGTAAAAAGCGGAAAATATAATTATCGTTCTTAAAATAGACGTTTGTCGAATGTAACGACATTGATTAATTATTTTTAAGAGTAAGGAAAATATTTAAAATAATTGTTGTGGTATTTTCCTGCGCTCAGTTATATAGTAGGTGGTAGGTATCTTCTGTATATGAAATTTTGTATGCCAATTGGATAGATCTGAGATTCAACATCGGTTTTTTAAGCTCCTAATTGAAAAAAAAAATGAAAATATGAAAAAAAAATCTGCTATTATAACACAATAACAATAGTAATTTATTAATATAAGAATTTGCTGTAGCTTATTACATAGTTATTTTAACTATCTAAGTTTTAACTATATTATAATTGACAGGTATATTTATTTTATCTGTAGTTATATCGTATTTATTAGTAAGATACGTCTTGTGAGTATAGAGTATAGATTGGGAAGATTAAGTAAAGGAAACAATAATAAACGATACATTAATATTCTAGGTGTTCTTAGGTAAAGTTTGGAGTAATCTGGCCACGGATTAGAGTGGAGGGGCGCGTGAGGGCACTGCCAATGACGTCACTACGTGTTGGTTACATCTTAGGGTTTCTTTTGCTGTTTATCTTTTGGAGCTTTGTGTAATTATTGCTGGCTTGTGGATGTGTTTTATTTATGAGTAAAGTGAAGAATTTAGTGATAAGAAGATTACTATTATCTTAATCTTAATCTTAATACTATTATAAAGGCGAAAGTTTGTAAGTATGGATGTATGGATGTTTGTTACTCTTTCGCGTAAAAACTACTGAACCGATTACAATGAAATTTAGCACACATATAGAGGGTAACTTGGATTAACACATAGGATAGGTTTTATCCCGGAAATCCCACGGGAACGGGAACTATGCGGGTTTTCCTTTGAAAACGCGGGCGAAGCCGCGGGCGGAAATCTAGTATCTTTATATTTGTATAAAAATTGGTTTAAAATTGTTAGATGAAGACTTAAAGTAGGTTGATGAATTCCGTTTAATTTTATTATTATTTCGAATTCTATTCTGAAAATAAAAACCCGTTGTTTTCAGACGATTTGACTTATAATAATAATGACTTATAGTAATAGTGCAAAATAAAAATACCAAAATTATTTGTAAAATGTATTTAGGTAAGTATATAAAATTGGCCCAGTAGGTATAATTTATTTCAAGCGTTAACATGAATAACTTTGTAGTTCCATAGATGTCCTAACGCAGATCAGTCTCAGATTACAATTGACTGCTGACAATGCGTAATGCCTTCAAGATAGGTTCAATTTCCTACTATATACCTATATCTATTAACATATCTAACAATGTTAAGTGCTTAGTCGAGGATGAACTAGTTGCTCACTCCGGCTCTCCCTGGGGACGATAAGAATATTACATGACAATTTATTTTAGCTTTCTGCTGGAAATCACCTTCGAACAAACAAAGTAGATACTCTTTATTATATTGAACCTATATTATACATTTAAACCAATGCCAACATTTATTACGGCTACACCGTTGTCAAAAAGTAATATAAGTAGAAAAGCACGCATTTAGTGATAAGTATGTTGGCAAACGATCAAGTGTTCTAGGAACAAACAAATATTTTCAGATTTTTTATGATTTACTCTATGTAGCGCTCTAAGTGGATATTTCCTATGCAGTTATCTAGTTAATAACGGGTCGAAATTCGGTCGCTTACCTACTTTATACAGGGTGTCCCGCTATTGGTATACTAAGCGCGAAGGAAGGTAGTTTTGCATAGTCTGATCACGTTAAAAATACTTAAGGCTGCAGTCTAGCAAAATTGCGTTTTCAACAAGTTATTTGACAATTTTTTCCCGGCTAATGAAATGATAAACTGATTTTTTTTTCTTGTTTATCAATTAGTGTTATATACGCAATGCGCGTGAATTTTTTCACATTTATAAAGTTACTTTATGTTACCTTAATCAGGCCTTCAAGATAAGTCTCTTTCCCCCAAAGACATTTCGAGCTAAGTTTGTGCACTCACTACGTTGCAACCGATTACAATTTATACAATCTGATCAGCGCATTATTATCCTTATATAGTCGTTATTAAAAACTGCTGAATACAATTGCCGAAAAACTTATGATTTTCCTAATTAGAACGTTATAAATTCATTAAATTTCCCATTTTTTGCCTTACAAAATCTATTGATAAATACTGCTAAAAGTTATTTTTTCGATTAATTTATTCGAGTTGGTTGAAGACCAATGAGTATTAATCCTTTAAAAAATTTTTTTTTTTAATTTTGATAATTCTTTAAATATTAAAAAAATATTTAAAATAATTAGGAAAAATCCTAGCGAATTTCTTTAGTCGCGCTCCTTGGGCCGGAGCGTGCTGACGTGTGCTCACGCTCGATTTTCCTTCATACTGAAGTGAAAGTTGCTCTACTTCATTAAATTTAATATTTTTGTTAATTAATTATTTTTATCTTAGTTTTGTGCAAATATTCGTTTAAACATTTGATTTCGATATGGAAAATAAACGAAAAAAATACGCGTGTAACTACTAGAAAAAAAATTATCTTCGAACATAAAGTTAATGAAACCACAACAATTTCTTTATTTTACGGGGTGTCAGTAAAGGATGTATATTTCTTTAAAACTTAAGTAAGCTCATAAATTTTCTTATAATATATTTTTTTTGAACTTCCAAAAATGTTTATTTTTAGTTTGAGAAATACGAAATATAATATAAACTTGTATTGAGAACTTGAACTTCCCAAGTTCATCCGGGGAAATCCCCATACGGGGAAAATGATTTGTTTACTCCAAAATTATATGCCGAGGTGTTTTAATTTTTTCTTCTAGTCATTTTCAACGTAGCGGCATGTTGTTTGATTATTAATTTATAACTTAAATACAGGATGTTGGTTTTATATTCTGATCTTACAGACGCGCTGACAAATTTAGTCCGCCATTTCTAGTTTAGTCCACCAACTCAAAGTACCAATATTAAAACGAATGGATTATCATCACATCATCAAAACTCAGATGTAATGGAAGATCACAATAACATAGAAAATTCAGTGGGTGTTGAGAACTAAACAAACACAAGTAACAGAGACGCGAAGAATAAAAAAAGAGGACGAAAACGATAATTCGTTGATGCTTTCCCTTTTCGACGTATTGTTAGGGTACATCACCAATCTGCAAAAAACAAAACTGATGATTCCCAATTGCTGATTAAAAATGAAAAACAAATAATCGACAACAGTGGTGAAAATTTGCTGATCACAAATCACAATGAAACATCCTTCTGTGGTAGCAGATTTACTCATTTCAAATGTATCGGTGAACAGCGTAAAGGAGAGGAGGACAGGAAAACATTATGAATGTGGATGGTGGATTGTATACAGGGTGTAATCGATAAGTATGTGCAGGCGATTATGACGTTATTATTGCAGGTATCAAAAAACTTAAAACTGATATCGAAATTACTTTACCTAATGAGCAAAATGACAATAATAACTTTTTAAAAGTATAACGTGAAATATCTAAAAAATTTACTTTATACACTCCCATATCAAAAAGGGAAAATGGGACTAGTAGAAGTTAAATGTCTAATTCCGGCAAAAGACATGAATGCGGAAGATGCGGTTAAAAATAAAAAAATTAATATTGGAAATACAATGCAAAAAATAACACTTTTGAAATACAAATAAGCAGACTTCTGCTTCTGCAACTAAACGTTGCAGAAGCAGAAGTCTGCTTATTTGCTGTTTGGACTGGAGTGAATCATTCGTTAAAAATAGAATATATAAAAAAGTATGTAATGTTTAGGCAAAATAAAATGATGGACCATTATCAAGATTTTACATAAATTGCCTACTGTCAGAATTGATTGATTCGAGACTTCAGCATTCGATGCCCATCAAGGACCCATCCTATATCATTCAAGCGATTGAAAAAAAAAAGAGATAAATCCAGTGCAACCGATAAAGCATCAGAATGCTAGCAAAAGATTTATTAGGTTTATCAATATAAATCTAAGTATATATTATACATAATATTATAAATCTGTAGAAGACGCGAAGACCGACATCCGCGCGGACGGAGTCGCGGGCGGAAGCTAGTCAGAAATAAATATCTTTTGTTTTCATTTGCGTATTTTTCTATTTTATAATTTTTTAACACAAACATTACATTTTTTTTATTATATACAAAATTTGTTTATCCGTTTTATTAGTTAAACTGAACAACTTTCACTAAGAAACTTAGGTCGAAAAAAATGTATAGAGTTATGCATTTTGTATGGAAAGCTTATTTTTTTTTTATATTTCGTCCAAATTTATTTGTAAAAGTTGATCAGTTATATAAACATGAAGTTGAAGATATCAATAGAAAGTATTCGCAAATTTTGTGTACTGATAAAAAAAAATCACCCGGTGTAATTTTCACGAAAATTGTTTCAAATTGTCATTTTTGGTACTTATTACGAATATTAAATTATGCATACGAATGATTTAATTTTTAAAAATTAAGTGGAGCAACTTTCCCTTAGTATATTTGTATTATTTACATATTAAAATTATACATTTAATTTTAAAATTATTTTACATATAGGATGACAGGATGCATTTGTTTGCACTACTAGACCAAGCCCTTAAACAACAAAATTACGCCAAAAATTTTTGAAGTGAAACTTCTTTATCGGGGTTGGACAAAATTTAGTGTAACATTTTTGCGTTACGCCGTACGCGTGACATTTTTGCGTTACGCCGTAAGCGTGACATTTTTGCGTTACGCCATACTCGTGACATTTTTAAGGTCATAAAGAAGTTTCACTTCTTACGTGTGTACTCTAGTACACGCATACATTTTTTTTTGCTTAATTTTTCCTTAAAATCCATGTTTTCGTCTCTAGCTTCGCGCAGCCGGCATATACCGCTTCGTTAATGTGAGCAATTTGTCTATGAAAACATAATCTTAAAAGATAGCTCACGGGCGGTTGTCAAAGTCAAGCGGGTTGCTTGAGGGGTGCACAGTGTACACATATAGTTTTAAGGATTCATCTATTTGTCAAAAAAATTCGTCTGGAATTTTATAAGTATTTTTTACGTACTCAACGTATGCAAAACTATAACCTCCTTCGAGCTTAGTATACCGTTGCTGGGACACCCTGCATATTACTAGCTTTCCGCGGCTACGCCCGCGTTTTCAAAGGAAAACGTTCAAGTCAAAACGTGCCACAAAGGTTTCTAAACTTAAAGAGACTTACTTCATTGTCGTGTATTCAATTGTATCAAACTCCTCAAATGTAAATAATAAGTGGTATTACTGCAGTTGGAGAAACTTTACTTACTTATGAACTAGATGGCATTGTGTATACCTATTATTAAAGTTTTAAATATTTATAAATTGTTTCAGTACCTAGTTAAGTTAGTTCAGTTAAGTTTTAAACTTATCATAATGTTGAAAAATAAGAGCTACTTATCAATTATTAATAGCTCTCGTGTGTCTATCACACTTTTTACTCGGGGCTAAATGAAAAACACTTTTGAAATTCTTGAGATTTATTTTCAGGCCACAATCTTAATTTTTAGAAAACTTATAACAGATAAACAGCTGTCTTCACCCACGATCCCAATAAAAGAGAAAGATCATTCCTCATTCGCTCTCTACTTCACATTCAATCATTGATTCACTCATAGTCAATCGTTCTTCCATTCTAATCATCGTTCAGAAACTAATCTTACACACGTTCAGAAACATAAATTAATCATTCATCTTATCATCCCACATTTATAACACAACGTCCATTTTTGACAAACAAATTATTAAACTTTAATACACCATTTCTCTGTTCACAGGAAATATTCAAATTCCCGCATCGCCACAATCATCATCAAGAAGCTCTCCAGCATACAAAGCGGCCAAGATAAGAAGTATATAAAATTCAATACTCCTAACAAGTAGTTTTAATTGTCCGAGAGGAAGCTCACGAAGTCATTAAAGAGGTAATACATATTCATACTATTACCTTCCCCTTGGCTCTTGCCAAGTTTCAGTGTCACTCTTGAGACATATTCATTATGCAGGCCCTCAAACTTTGTATTTCTGGGACAAAAATGTGGGCCAAGGTCGGGGTAGCGTTATAATGGTGTGTGGGATTATATATTCATAATTATTCATTCTTGCTAAGTACTTTGTTACTCTATTCGTATTTTTCTCCTGGGCGACGCCTCTCTTATGTTATAAATGTAAGTAAGGGTTTTCTACGGGCTTCTAATTGATGTGTCGATAGTTAAAATCGATAATCCTATTTTCAGAAATGTATAGATATTTCTTTTGTCTATATAATTACGTATCGTTACCTACACACTTTCAAGCGTATTACAGCAAAAAAAGGCTTGACTTAATTACTCGCTGAGAATAAGAAGAATGTCCTGGTTCGGCAAAGCTTATGTAATAGTTCACCATAAGCTCACCGATTTACCTAAATGGAATTTGAAATAGATGCATTTCGTATTTATTTTACTGAACCCAAAAGTTAGGTTTTATTTTTACATTTAAATGAAGAATCAACGTGCAAAAACATTCACCGACATGGGCGAAAATCAGCCATATAATGATTTAAACATGAGTTGAAATAATTAAAATGTACGGACCCAGACCTTTTCACGTATAAACAGACATGCGTCACGAAGCTCACTCGAGTGTGGATGAAACAAGAGTTGCTTTTAATTAGCGAGAGAAATTATCTTCCAGCTTTACTCTGGTACTGGGATCAAGCCAAATGTGACATATGCATGTATTCACAATTATTGGGAAATATGGCTTTAATTCTGCAGTTTGGATGTTTCTAGAATGTTTGGAAATAGATTACCTACGCTATTGTGGGTAATTCTATTTAGAATATTTTGTAAGTTTGACTATATTTTGTTTTATATTCTCTGCGATTAGTAAAATGAAAGGACGAATTAATCGATATAATACTATAATCAAATACTTATTCAAAAAATCCTTCTATGTCATCCTAATGTAAAGGTCTTAAGTATGAAATATAATATGCTTACTCCAACAAATATGCACTTACTAGTCTACTACTTCGTTGTTCTGGAAACCGTGCGACAAATCGCTAATTTAGCATAAAGGAGCTAACAGTCGTAACGTATTACGTAAATCGTGATGGAATCTTCATGGTATACCGCAGTTATATTGCCGAGTCACCCAACGTTACGTCTACTCAATGATTACCTCGTAAATACAAATTCCTGAAACAGCAATCGCTTAACGTTCGATCCCAGGCAAATATCCCAGTATACCGGTATTTATGGCGCGCGTACCTCGCTCGTGCCATTTCTGTCATTATCAAATTATGCTATACGACCCAATAATAAAGTTCGCTTTTGATTGCAGTCATTACCGCATAAAACCATGGAAGTAATTTCGACGATTGGATTGTAAAAATTATTGAATGCAAATGTAATAAAAATGGCGGTTATTGTTGCTTTTATTGGAGGTTAACTGGGCAGTGAGCTCGCTTTATAGGCCAGTAGAAATCGACACTAAAAAACCCTAAATTCGCAAAGCACGATGTAGATTTGAATTTTTGGTATGTTGTTTGGATCAGTTAGGGTGATGTAAATCCCAATTTGCAACTTCGAAAAAGTTGTGCTCGCGGCGCACCACGTGATAAACTGCGAAAATTTTGGACTTTTTTCACTTTTTGCTCTAAAAGTCATAAACTATGCGTTTCCGACAAGTATGATTCAGTACATAAATTAAGGTTATTAAATTTGCAACAATTTAAGCCTAACCGCAGCTCTCTAAACCTTATAACGACTAAGCTGTGGCCTTTCAAAGATAGTCAGTTTTTCCCGAAAATTTCAAATTTTTAGTTTTGCTCCCGTTTGAACCAAAATATTGGCAAAAACCGCTCGTTCTATGAGAAAGTCGTATAATAAAGTTGTAGTGCATTTAATTTTCTTTCATTAGAGCATAGAACAAAGTCTGTGAGACAAATAGTTCACTCACAATATCTGAAAAACAAAAAGAAGGTAGAAATAGATTTTTAAATAATTGAAACTGAGGGCATATAAAATCATAAAAAGGATAATACTTTTTCATTTGCAGGATAGGTAATTAATAAAATTACAAAGATAATTAAATTTGCAACAATTTAAGCCTAACCGCAGCTCTCTAAACCTTATAACAACTAAGCTGTGGCCTTTCAAAGATAGTCAGTTTTTCCCGAAATTTTCAAATTTTTAGTTTTGCTCCCGTTTGAACCAAAATATTGGCAAAACCGCTCGTTCTATGAGAAGGTCATAAAATAAAGTTGTAGAAAATTTAATTTTGTTAATTACCTATCCTGCAAATGAAAAAGTATTATCCTTTTTATGATTTTATATGCCCTCAGTTTCAATTCTTTAAAAATCTATTTCTACCTTCTTTTTGTTTTTCAGATATTGTGAGGGAACTATTTGTCTCACAGACTTTGTTCTATGCTCTAATGAAAGAAAATTAAATGCACTACAACTTTATTATACGACTTTCTCATAGAACGAGCGGTTTTTGCCAATATTTTGGTTCAAACGGGAGCAAAACCAAAATTTGAAATTTTCGGGAAAAACTGACTATCTTTGAAAGGCCACTGCTTAGTTGTTATAAGGTTTAGAGAGCTGCGGTTTGGCTTAAATTGTTGCAAATTTAATTAGCTTTGTAATTTTGTTAATTACCTATACTGCAAATGAAAAAGTATTATCCTTTTTATGATTTTATATGCCCTCAGTTTCAATTCTTTAAAAATCTATTTCTACCTTCTTTTTGTTTTTCAGATATTGTGAGTGAACTATTTGTCTCACAGACTTTGTTCTATGCTCTTATGAAAGAAAATTAAATGCACTACAACTTTATTATACGACCTTCTCATAGAACGAGCGGTTTTTGCCAATATTTTGCTTCAAACGGGAGCAAAACTAAAAATTTCAATATTTCGGGAAAAATGAACCATCTTCGAATGGCCACAGTTTAGTCGCTATAAGATTTAGAGAGCTGCGGTTAGGCTTAAACTGTTGCAAATTTAATAACCTTAATTTATGTACTGAATCATACTTGTCGGAAACGCATAGTTTATGACTTTTAGAGCAAAAAGTGAAAAAAGTCCAAAATTTTCGCAGTTTATCACGTGGTGCGCAGCGAGCACAACTTTTTCGAAGTTGCAAATTGGGATTTACATCACCCTAACTGATCCAAACAACATACCAAAAATTCAAATCTACATCGTGCTTTGCGAATTTAATGTTAATTTCCACTGGCCTATTAACAATGATTGGAGTTTGATTATGTATTGTGTATTCATTGCATTTATGATATCATAGCCTTAATCGGTTATGCCATTGATTCGTTCATATATTGTTCATTCGGTTAGTGCTGTAAATTTGTTAATATACATAGATTTATGTTTATCGATGAATAATGTAAAGCTGTATTTTAATACATATATTTGTATGTTTTTAACATTATTAAATGCAGTGGTTTTTTAAAGTGAAACTTTTATTACATCGTCTCAAACTTTTTGGTCTGTGTAGCGCATGTCGCGTGACGGTCGGCTGCCGAGTAGGTATAAAGCAGTGTTCGGAAAGTTTCACTTTTACCGTGGTTTCATAAAACCACACAACATTTTTTTTTCAAATGTAAGTTATGAGAGGTATGAACGCAAAAGGTTTCAATTTTATATGATAAGGTAAGAAAAAAGTATCTAAATAACACAATTTTTTCTACAAAAGAGGTAGAAAATTCTACCTAGTTGTTATACTGATGTAATGTTATGATAATGATCGTAAGTTGCCATATAAAATTCTTTTGGAAAACCTATCGACCTGATTTGAGAAAACCTTAGCTTTAATACATACGCTACGACGCACAACATTCAATGCAAATCTTAAAGAGCAAGGAAATTCAGCAAATCTTTGCAAACACGATCAATCAAAGGGGCTTATGAAATTGGCGGAGAACAAATATTACATAAAACATGCGAAGTGACACGGATCGGATCAGAAGTTTCGGGAAGTAATCTTGTTGAGATGTATCAAGATTTTGAACATTATTTATTTAAGGGGTTGTACTCGTATTTGATTTATTTGTGGACGTGAAATTTAATCAGATCGCGCCTGGTAACTACAGAATTTAAAAAATATATCACATTCATATTTTTGAAATTCTATGAAATAGAAGTACTAAGATAATTTTCTATCGTATTCCGTTTAAGTTGAAAATTTAAATGAAAAAAGCACAGAACATGTTTTTATACACTTTTTTAGATTCCTAAAATATTTATTAAACTTTAACGTAAAAATTGAAGTCAGTTCAACCAATTATAATATACTGAAAGTGCTTTTTAATCATTATAGAGGTATTATGAGCATGCATCAGTTTTTGGTATCGCATATTCATTAAAACTAGAAATATAGACCAATTCAAAGTAAACTAAATTCAGAAACATCCAAAGAACTCTAATTTATTTAAAGCGATTAGTAGAATTTATTCAATTAGGCAGAAGCTTAATTAGAAGTCTGTTGGCTACTATAAATTAGTATTTAATTTAAGGGGCAGAATGTTTATTCTGGGTTAATTTGATGTGTAATGAAGTGGGTCCTCTTGAACCGTTTGAGGAAGTTTATGAGTGTCTAGGTGGATCATGCTTTAATTATTTGGTATTTTGGCGGTTTTCGGCTTTAGTTTTAGTTAAGTGGAATTTAGGATATTGTAAAATGTGTAATACAGTGTTTAATAGGTATAGCTGTAATATAGTTTTACTAGTAATATACGCTAAAGATAGGCAAAGGTGATTCAAAATAATTGACTATCTACAGTCAATTATTTTGAAGAGTGTCATGTAAATTTAGCCTATTATGTCAATGTATCAATTAATTTAAGAATATCAGCAGTTTTTGTTAAATAAACTGTAAGAATTTGCCTAAAATGTGCTTCTTAAAAGCTATTTTATTCCCCACATAGAAATAAAACGCAACCACGTATTTCCAGTATTTAACGAGTAACACTTAAAGCCTATAAAGCAACAATCTCACGTGCTCCAAATTGTGTACACAAAATTCCTTTTCAATTTAGTTCACGTTAGTAAAATCTTGCGAATTCTTTTCAGTTGAAGCCAGTCGTTAGGACGTGTAAGGCGGAATTATAGGGCGCGGTCGAGTGCCGTAAGAAAGGCATTTAGTTGAAATACTGCACTTGTTATTGAGTTTTAGCTGAGGGATAGGAATGAAGCAAGTGTTCGTGAGGAATGTTTTTTGTATGATTTCTTTATGTGGTCGTAGAAAACTTCAATTTCGACACTGGGAAATATTGACTCCTATGGCCAAAAATGAATGGCCATAGATTACCTAATTCAACATTTGGTGTTGCTAAGCGTAAAACTCGATCAATTCGGCATTCCTTTTTAAGTTTTTGTTAAGGCACGTGGATGGTTTTTATGGAGAAAACACGAATACGAGGCAATAGGACAGAAAAACGTATTATGATAAATTGTATGAAGCTTCTTAACGTTACCATTTTCATCGCCCAATTACCTTCTATAAATAAAATTGCTAAAGCGTAGGCGTGGATGTAAATTTTATTCCTATAAATAAATAATTGATTCGTTACGATCAGATTCAACTTACAAAAATAAATAACCAAATCACAAAAGGTGACAAAAAGAATAAAATAACAATTTGCAAAGCTGCTTTGTCTGTGCACGAATGAATCGCGATTCACGGCAAAAATAAATATTCCAGAACAATTTGTTCGCGAAATAACAGAAAGAATAATAAAGACATCACTCAAAACATCCTCTGAAAAGAGATAAAAAGGGCTGAAACGCATTAAGCGGTCGATGGAAGCGTTCAGAGTGCATGATTGAGCGCCGCGTGAATTAGCACCAGATATCCGCTCCGTCGCCGACACCCTAATAAATAACCTAAGGCCCTATCCACGTAGGGCGTTTGGGACGCAGCGTTTATTTATGTTTGATGCGCGTTCAAGCAACTCACATACTTGAAGATTTTGGTTGAATGCGCACATCTTTTGATAAGTGGGTCGATTCAAAATGAAAAAAAGAAATACATATATAATATATATATATATATATATATATATATATATATATATATATATATATATATATATATATATATATATATATATTGAGTGTGTGAAATATTGTAATATTATTATGTACTAGCTGCGCTTCGCGGTTTCACCCGCCTGGCTCCACTCCTGTTGGTCTTAGCGTGATGATATAATATAGCCTATAGCCTTCCTCGATAAATGGGCTATCTAACACAGAAATAATTTTTAAAATCGGACCAGTAGTTCCTGAGACTAGCGCGTTCAAACAAACAAACATACAAATAAATTCTTCAGCTTTATAATATTAGTATATATAAAAAAATGGCTTATCTACTTGTACGAATTTGCCTTTGTTCATATGGATAGATATCGACGTTATTTTTAAAACAAATGTAAAATTAAGAAGAAAGGTAAAATTTGCAGGTAAAGAACCAGACATATAAATTTATCCAAGTCAAAATATATAACAACATAATTTACATAGCAGTGATTGATAACAAGAAATCGTGAGAAATTGAATAAAACGCGTCCACCGAAGCCGCTCAGTATCCAGCGGGCATTCCGCCATTTGTAAATTGTCGAAACGTGAACCATTTTATGAGTTTCTCCGCGTTTTTACCGATTATCCGATAATGGAAAATTCTGTAACGCAATCCTCATTCAACATGGATTAGGACGGGAATAAAGTAATGGAGTGGTTTTAGCAAAATTGGATATGTTTTTATACATACGAGCCTCTGAGAGGAATAAAAAATTAAATTTCCGATTCAATCAGCCGGATTCACGTTTGTCTGTAACGAGGTTTATTTTTAAATTATTTGTGTGTGTGTGTGTGTGTGTGTATGAGTGTGTGTGTGTAGACATTCTGGAAGGGTGATGAGAATATTTTATTAGATTGGAATTTGATTTGCAATTGAATTTTGCATTAGTCTGAAAAATTTGATAAGTTTTTTCATGTCTGCTGTGGAATCAATCAATTGTGGTTTGTTTATTTTTATTGGAATAACAAATTTTGTGTTACACAGTTATCGTAAACATAGTAGGTAAATGTTTACTGACAACGTTAATTATCAATTTGTAAGGATAAGGTAATAAAACAATCAAGTCACAGAAGATTAATTTCCAGAAATGAAAACAAATGATATTTAGAAACGGATTTCCCTGCGTTGCTCCGCTCCTGTTGGTCTTGGCGTGATGATAAAATATAGCCTATATAATGGGTAATCTGACACCAAAATATTTTTTCAAATAGGACCATTAGTTCCTGAGATTTGCGCGTTCAAAGAAACAAACAAACTCTTCAGCTTTATAATATTAGTATAGATTATCCTATTTCTTAAGTAGATATAAAAGTGATGATACATCTAATGTATTGCCAAGTACAAAATTGAAGAAGGATAATCGATGTCTGGAGAAGATTGTTACCGACAGAAAAATGGAAAAATTATCCGAAAAAAACCTAGAGACGCTGTTTTTTCTTTTGACACAAACGTATCTAGCTCAGCTATTTTCAAATAGATATAAGAGCTACATAATATTTTTGATTTTATATATCTGACAAGGATCCCACCTGGGACTCGCCCGCTTTGTCTAAAACTTAACAATTGGTATTGAATTGATTTCGAGAAATAGTCGAAGTAGAATATCTATTAAAAAACCGCATCAAAATTATTTGGATTGTTTTTAAAGATCTAAGCATACATAGGGACAGGTAACGAGAAAAGTGGCTTTATTTATGTAGTGATAAACAATATGTATAGAGTAGGTATAGACTGATAAACAAATTCGCAAACTTATAATGAATGTTTAACTCAGTGATCGCGACAGCGACGAATATTCATTGTGTATAGTTGCCAACTTTCCATGGACAGTCCGTCGTTCCAGACTTTTTGAAATAATTACAAACTGCACGTCACTCCAAACATTAATTTGACGCACACGATTTTAGCTCGTATCACGTGATGAGAAGAACGTTTATTCCGTAAATGTATTTGCTAATAAAATACAAAGTTGGACGTTAACGAACGTGATGTTGGAGCATACATTGTGCCACTCTTTTGCTTAATTCCGTTATTGAATTAACTGGTGAATGGCTTTTCTGGATTAGTTTAATTATCTATATTCTGGAATGCGGCTTTTAAAATATAATGAGGAGCCCTCGTTATTTTTATATGATTAAAATGAATGAAGTTTTGCCAGCGTAGAATTGTAAGTATGCGATGGTTTTATCAAATTATAACTTTTCGTTTTCAGTTTTGCTTGCAACTTTACAATGTTACATGAGTGGTGTATGGAGGTGAAGTTGTTGAAAAAGAAGGCATGGAACCTTCATTTTTCACTTAGTTTCAAACTTTGCAGACATAAACATGAAAAGGGACGTATGTACTATGTAGGGTATGATTATAAAAAAAAAGTATTGAAAGATTATTTCAAGTTTAAGTAAAAACCTAGCCAATAAAAGTCCTCTCATCAGCTAATCACTAAAAATAGAATTTGTTAAAAATAGTATGACCTGCTACATTCAATACACACCGGTTTATTCTAAAACAATCTTCAAAATGAATATACAGGACACTCATATCTTTATCACACAACTATTAAACCAGCCATGCAAGTAAATCCAGATTTCAGTATCAAAGCAAATCTTGCTATTATTCCAATGGCATACTACATTGAACACATTACCGCAAGAGACGGAGTACTGAGCAGCCCTTTCAGTAGTCTGTTTGCCTAATCGAATATTGGCGGAGTACAGACACTCTGGGGCTTTAGGAGGCGAAATGTATAGATTCGCGCGTTTTTACTGGAAAGTTCTAGAAGTGGTTCGTTTTTTTCTGTTTGTAGAGACGAAGTGGTAGACTTGTTTGAAGAAATGTAAATAGAATGCTGAATGATTGGCAATGTCGATGGGTATTTATAAGATTGAAGGTTTATAAATATGTAATTGGCATTTAGAAATTTTTGAGATTAAAGTCTTGTTTGTCTCACACAAGTAATCAGAATGGATTAAAGTGAACACACTGAATTAGTTATTATAATTAAATGACATCTGCTTCAAAAATTGCATAATAAACTACGAAGAAATACCTGAGAAGATATATACTAGATAAACTAAGAAATACCTGAGTAAATATTAAAAATATTTTTCGAATATTAGCAGCCTCTTCATGTCCTTTAGTAAATTACAAGTGTTCAAATTCCAGTTAAATAGTACCTACTCCCAAGCACACAACTATTTCGATGATAGATGAATTAGTTACTGTAGAATGCAGTCCCCGACATAAAGTAAAATTTTTAGCCAAATCCCGCTAGATGTCGAAGCAGCCAATTAGGTCGACGAAGAAGAATGGCTCAGTTCTGATAATAAAAATAGAACTATCTAAACCGCCGCCATGGGGATTTTAAACCCGCCATTTTGTGGACACCGATTTTTCGCTTTCCTTTTGTAATCGTTAAGTGCTTATAATTGGATTGTATTTTTTTAACTGTTGAGATTGTGAATAAACTGTATTAAAGACAAAATTGCTGTTTAGTTTTAAATTGAATTGAGATTATAGTATATTCATTTCGTTCTATTTTGTCAATAGCTTAGATATTCTTAATTATCATGGTTTTAAACATCTATAGCTTAGGATATGATTTTCCTGGATTAATTTTATTTGCGTGAATAGTTTATCAAAGTAATTAAGATTAATAGGAGTATTTACTGTACTGGTAGTATGCTTTTCTTAGTCTTCGAAACTCTTGTCTCCTATGTTTAATATTATGTCTCCTCTGTTGCATATTTTATCATCATGAGCGTAAATTCATACTTAATAATTTAAATAAAAGTCATTCAACATTGCCCTATCAAGCTGAAAATTGGCAATACCAATATAAACTGACCATTTAAATATTAACAGTACTACAAACTGATTTTTTACAAACAATTTTATGAGAGTATAAAATTTAAACGACCACTCACACCTCGCAATCGATATTAAGCTTGCATGGGATGTTAAATTTTATTAGCGAGTTAAAAGTTAAACAGAATTAAAGCCGGTTCTGTTTTCATTGTCCCGTAAAGTTGCGGTGACGGTACTGCGACGTACGTGTCAACTTTGATTCCCGTTTATGTGTTTTTTATTGGCAGTCATGCAAATTATTGCTTTAAACAGGTGCTATTTTTCACAAGCTGCTATTTGCATTTTGATTTGGTGTTTAAATTGATGTTTTATTATGCTTTTTTTAAAGTGGGGAAATCTTGCATAGATACCCACGGCCCCCAGGGAAGGTGCTGTGGGTTATGTCGGATGTTCACACCGTCTAAAACCCCACTGTGTTCCGTCGAGCCGCTTTAATGGTGGGGCCGCGGGTATTGGTTGGAATTCTTATGCTTGCGCGTTCTTAGGGATATTCCCTTTGCATGGTCAATAAAATTAGTTTTACATGGAATAGTTAGTTTTTTGGTATGTTTGGTATGATTTTTCAGAACACTGTATAAAACTTGGTAAGAACGTTGCAAATTCATATCAATAATTAAAATCAGTACAGGAAGATATTATTAAAACATAACTTGTGTACTTTTTTACTATAATATAAATACGTCATTCAACGGTTTTTTTGATACAAAAATACATCAGATTATAATAAATACACCATCTCACTTATAATACAAAAATTTTCACACAGCTTTAAGTTTAAACAAGTCGAGATGATATAAGGTTTATCAGGAATCTCAACGCTGGCTCTGTCCTCAGTTTTATGTGTTTTAAGTACGTTAGTTTTATCATCTTTTATCGCCTTTAGGGAGTGTTTGAATAAAGCTACTATATTAACATTCGCGCGAAATTTGTATCATGTTTATGTTCAAAGATATTCCAAAACTTAAGGTAGTGTACATTTAATGATATATTTTTATACAGCTACATTTTGTATTGGAATAAAAGTCGTAACCTAATTTAAAGAAAACAACGAATAATTTAAGCTTCACGTTTGACGTGTGACGATACATTTATTTCAGTATGAAAAATTAATTGTCCACATCAAGTTACAGCTCACAGAATTTAATTGAAAATTATGAAACGAGTGCTTGGTGTAAATAATAATGAAAAGACGCAGTCGCGTCTTAAATTGACCAATTCAATTTCATATTCACTTGTCGCGTAAGTTCGTCCATTTGTTTGTCTACCCTCATAAAACTTCACATTATTATTTAACTAAAGTCAAAGAACACATATCAGCTATGTTTATGTTGCCAGAATAAAACATTCCCTAGCTCTCATAACTCAAACATTTCAAATTCAACGGACGTAAATTTCGTTTTAAAATTTCAAACAGTATTATGATTGTTCGTGTCACGTTCCCTGTCCTTTCGAATGAAATCTTAATTTTGGAAGTGTATTGCTTTGGCTTCTTACTCTTTCTTTACTTGGATATTGCTGTACATACAGTTAAAGCGTCATACATACAGTTAAAGCGTAATACATATAGTTTAAGCGTCTATCTGTCGTTAAAAAGCTATGTTATCTTCTTAAGGGTGCTTTTCTACTATTAATGTTCGAGGATATGTACCGAGGAATGTGTTTTAAATAACCAATCGTATCGCTTCATTTAGTTTTAAGTTTTAAGCGTTTAGCGTTTGAAGCGATACTATTGGTTATTTACAATCAAATTCCCTCGCTACACATCCTCGCACATTATTGGTGAGAAAGCACCCCTACCGATCAGAATTTTAACAGGTGAAAATGATGACCCATAAATATTATATAATAGTTATAATTTACTCCGTTCTTTAATATATTTTTGTTCCTGAAAAACGTAGCCTTGTATTGTTTTATACTAGACAATCCAGGTGGAGTAGGGATTAGAAGCTACATGTAACCAAGCATAAATAATTTGTAAATTGCAGTTTAACTATAGCTATGCATTTTTATTAATATTTTTAAACAAATATACATGTGTTCTTTTCATAATTCTGTAAAGTGGAGTAGAGATATCTTATTATTTCAATTTGCTCTTTTGTTGCATTTTATTACAATAAATGTAATATAATTTTATAGTATCATTGGAAAGGTTCAAAGTTTTGTATTAATGCAACACTGTATCCGAATGTAGTTTTGTTGTGTTACTGCCGTTTTATACTGTCTTCAGCTATCAAAGTTTAAAGTTTATCTTATTGTATTAATTTGTAATGTATACAGAATGATGTAAGCAAAATTGGTTTTTAATCTTTGTAGCCAGTATATTCTGAGTATAGTAAATCGTAATCTTCGTTAATTGTATAATAATTTAATTCATGTATAAAGTGAAATCCCATGTCCCCAAGTGGGGTAAAGGGCGGATGCTTTATACATCTGTTTCACTGATCGATTTTCTTTAGAGACAAGTAGGTGATCACTGATCAGCCTTCTGTGTCCTACCAGACCAAGACCTTTTTTTTTCTTCGTCTCCACCCCTCAATCGAACCCAGGACCCCACGGTGCTACGCTCACGCGTCAACCATTGTACCAAGGAGGCGGTATAATATAAGTAAATACGTTTTTAAATGTGTTGATGAATTTTCAAATCTATTTTTTTTATTGAATATCAAAACCCCGTCTTTTTATTGCAGCTTCAGTACCACTGCTTTGCAAACAAGTATATAATATATAGGTTGAAGATCCAATCAGCTAAAACAACAAGGCATAAAGAACAATTGTGCTGACTTTATATTCGTATACGAAAGGGGATTTTATTTAGATTAACAATTTTTCTGCTAGATTACACGTTATACGTATAAAAATAGAATGTTTATTGTTTCATGTATTATGTACATAATAGATTCGGCAGAAAAACATTTTGTTGCCTTCACTAAATGGAGATACATTTAATACATCCTAATGTTAACTATCTATATTATATATATATGTATATAATATTTAAAAATATATGTGTATGTTTATCAGCCTTTTGGTTTCCATAACACAAGCGAAATGCTTAGTATGGGATAAGATCGTAACGTGTGTGAAATTGTCCTGAAATATTTATTTATTACCTATACATAAAAATATCATATGGTAAGAATGAACACTAAAGACTATTAGATTTCATGTATCGGTAATAATATTATCTATTCTAATATTCCTGATAGTATTATAGCAGTATATATTTATATAATTATAGTACTATAGTACATAATATTATATTTAAGTAAGTAACATGGAATGCAATGCAGTAATTTTCACAAAACGTGTAAAACAGTGCACCTGAGTTGCTAATAAAGCCTTAACTCGCAGGTCTCGAGTCACGTAGAAGACGTTTGTAGACACATTGTGGATTTCTCATAGTACAAGTATTTGTATTTTTTGTTTGTTATTTTTAAGATATCAATCTTTCTCGATATAAAAGCTATAATAATTTAATTTAAAACGTTTTATTACTTTTTATCGCTTTCACTAAGAATTTGGTAAATTTTCATAAAATTTAAAAATTTTCAGAAAACAGGTTTTTTTCAGGTTACGGCTAAGGTAATAAGTACTTTTTTTAACTCTAAATAGGCTATATTTTCACCCCTTTACAACTATTAGGTACACCTATAAAATTCACCCTGTATAGTGTATAGTGGGATTTTCTTCTGCTCTTCTGCTCTTCCACGAAGGTTTTGTTGCATAATATTATTTCTCACTTTCTAAGAATGGATAGACATATTCAGTTGTAGTCGTTATGTTTACATTAAAATCCCTATTGCAAAAATTCATAACCGTCACTCTAGACTGAGTATATAATAATTATGTTCTGTGCTCTAGACACTCATCGCGTAGTGTAGCAGACAGGCGTCTCTGTACACCGCCAACCACGAAAGGTCATTTTCATTTCCTCGTAATAAAATAAATAATTTGGAAAATCCAAAAGTGCACGCCTCATAATTTTTTTTTTAATAAATATTTATTAATTATTATTTTTGTTTATTTAATAACAATTAAACCACATCGAATCAGACCCTGAAAAATGAAAGGGTTCTATTCCTGAGCATACTCAAGCGTAAGAGAAAAAAAAAGACTCGATTAGTAAAGTATTTCGGTCGCTATCGTGTTAACAAGAAAAAGGATCCGCACATACAGACACACGGACGTCCAAGACAGAACTTTTTTAAACTGTTTTTTAACTAGTTTAAATAACAAAAATGACATCAAAAATATCATGAAGGTTAAAAATAGTGTTTTTTCTTAATATGTGTGTGTATGTATTATCTTACAAGTGCAATGTATGATACATAAAGACATTTTAAGTTTGAAAAATCAGATGTTTTGCGCGAAGTGACAGTAGTACCCACCTCAACGCTTCGCTTATGAGGCGTGCAATATAACGGTTTAAAATAACAGAAAATTTAATCCTGTACACAGTGTAAGATTATTATGAGTTTTATTTCAGTGAAAATTTTAGATATCATCATAAAATTGGAGATTGCTATTTGATTGCCAAAGAGTTATCCGACAGATTATATTATTACCTATATTTCAAACATTTTTACACTATACAAATCCGCATTTACACCCTGTGTAATAAGAAAATTTACAGTCCGAATGACTACTACTATTACTTACTTCTTTGTAATTTCAATACAGAAAACACTATACAATCCAATAAGACACATCGATGGTCGATTATTGACCGGGCTGGCGGAGCGCCAGGCACCTGACACCCCGGATCGCCGTAATTAATTCCGGGAACCACTTGAAGCTGATCCGTGGTGGTAACCACCAGTTTATCGATGTTATTGAGTTTCCTGGTACTTCTTGAAAGTTCTATTGTCCATACTAATATTATAAATGCGAAAGTAACTCTGTCTGTCTGTCTGTTACTCAATCACGCCTGAACTACTGAACCAATTTGCATGAAATTTGGTATGGAGATATTTTGATATCCGAGAAAGGACATAGGCTACCTTTTATTGCAAAATATGTACCACGGGCGAAGCCGGGGCCGCGCCGGGACCTCTAGTTGAATAATAAGTATGGTTTGTAATTTTTTAATTCGATAGTATTATCGGTTCTAATTATAAATAACTAGCTGTGCTCCGCGGTTTTACCCGCAATGCTCTGCTCCTGTTGGTTTGAGCGAGATGATATATAGCCTATAGCCTTCTTCGATAAATGGGCTATCTAACACTGAAATAATTTTTCAAATCGGACCAATAGTTCCTGAGATTAGCGCGTTCAAACAAAGAAACTCTTTAGCTTTATAATATTAAGTATAGATTTATTGCATCCAAAGAAATTGTCGTTATAAAAAGTAAATTAACTTTAGTATGAACATTGGACATCTTTCCTTAATTTCAACTTGGGATTTAGATATATTATAACAGCTATATTACGCAGATAATGTTCCCACATTGTAATTAATTATTATACTGTCTTACCTAGTATAGCTATAAATTATGTTAACCGGAATAAAACAGCACCGTTTTAAGAGGTCGATTTAGTAAAATAAAAAATTGCTTTCTAGGAAGTGCATTTCAATAAAAATAATATTTTAAAAAATCTGATATCGTCCTGCTTCAATTGCCCTACATTTATTCTAAGAAACTTAATTTCCATGTAAAATGAGCAATTTTGAATTATGCAGGTATACTATATATTATACCTGTACTTTATATGGCACATAAAAAAGGACATCATTTAAGATAGGCTTCAGGGTTCCTTGCTGGCCGCTCATTGTAGAAACAGATTTTCAAAACGTAGGTAAATGATAATTCAGCGTTATAAACGATGATCCAAGAGAGTTTATAGAAAAACGTCTAGGAGAACAAATAAATGATTGAGTTTGAGTTTGAAATAACGTGGAGTGCGATAAAAGCAGGAGTAAATGCTATTATAACTGAGCGGGTAATCACATATAAATGGAAATCGATAATGGAGACAGTTTCGTGGATTGTTGCCACGTCGTGAACTAGTTTTTCCCGTGACGTGTGTTCGACTTTTTTACGATGATAAAGCTGGTCTGAAAAATGGGGTTACAGTTTTTTTGCGTATTGACCTATTGCCTGTTGGGTACCTACACGGAAACGCGTGCGAGGCATTTATTTGCGACTAGTTCTGACTCGCGGCGGTGTTCGTATAGTTCTGGTGTTTAAATTAAAATGAATGAATGTTGGTGAAGTTCACATTACGATCACTGTAAATTAAACCATACATTTAAAGTTTGGTGCTGTGTTGTTCTTGTAAGAACATACTTTTCTTATGAAAATGGGGCTTGTTTCTTGAAGTACAGACTGTGAGATAGAATATGAAGCAGAGTAAGAATATCATTGTCACACCAAGACTATTAAAATATTTAATAATCACCGATAAATAGCATCTTGAATAAAAAAAATAACATTCAAGCCTCGATTTGCGGGGGAAGTTCAGAATTTGAGAGAGAATAACGCAGATCACGGGAAGCTCCAGTAGGTATTTCTATTTCTTATAATTTCTTTCTGTTCCAGGTTAGCAAGCCAGCTGTTTATCAGCCACATGTGCTTGGCACCGCAATGCAATAACCAATATTAATGGCGCGGTCTGCCGCACCACGTCATTGTGACGGACCAACTTGGGTACCTATATATGGATGATCGTTCATCTTATTATTTTTCACTAAAATAAAGTATTTTGTTAAATATCTCAGCGTAACGACAATTGCTATGATGTCTCAAAGCAGTATTAATTCCAGTGTGGAAATTGGATAGAGCTATATAGAGCGACTAGAGCCGTCACTTTCGGACAGAATGTAACACTATATCTCAGACGGGAAAAATTGTAATAACATAATGTTTATAATTTTATTCAATTGTGTTTAATTTAAAATTCTATTGGTTAATATTACCTATGAAACTAATTATTACTTTGCAAAACTAGATGTTTGCGTTAGAGGATTCCCGGTTCAATCTGTGTTCATTTGAACCACTTTACAGTTAATATAATAACGATTTTTACAGGAGACGTGTTGTAGCATAACATACGGAATAAACAGAATATTTAAAGCAAAACGTTATATGTAACTAGCTGTGCCCTGCGGTTTTACCCGCAGTGCTCCACTCCTGTTGGTCTTAGCCTTCCTCGATAAATGGGCTATCTAACACCGAAATAATTTTTCAAATCGGACCAGTAGTTTCTGAGATAAGCGCGTTCAAACAAACAAACTCAGCTTTATAATATTAGTATAGATACGAGTGATTGTCTGTGATGGAATGGCAGAACTTTTACAGCGCTTGGTAGTGAAAATATTCGTCTAGTCAATCGGCTGGCTATTAGGCGCGAATGGTTGCTTTTTTGTACGGTTTTTCTTGCCGCTAGCCTGAGGGGCTATTAACACAGATACGTGGATAAAACTGTGAACTCTTGACTCATGAATTTGTATTTGAGTCGAACAAAGAGATGATCGAATGGTGTAACCAATTTTTATTATCCCTTGGTCGTGAAAAATGCTAGTAACATTTTTACAAATACTACAAATACGTTTACTACTAAATGTTTACTTATAAATGTTTTTTCTTTCTTTCTTTTCTTTTCTAAATATTTTTGAGAATAAATTTTTGTCACTTCCTTGTAATTTAGACACTTCTACTTAAGGTAAACATACATTAAAGTGTCTTGTAATCTCGCGGGAAAATAAAGTGACAACAAAGGTCTGTATTAATAAATAATCATAACACTTCCTTTCGATATATCCTATTTCCATGTAAAACATGCTATGGATGATTTTTATTTGATATTTTCTTCTTAAACAGCGTTGTTGTGTCTCGTGAGACTGTTATGAGACTGTCAGTACTTTTAAGGGCCTGGTTGAGAGAGGATTGGATAATATTTCTATTATATATATTTTTTCATATGTTTGCGATCATACAATAGGGATGGATAATATTTTATGATATAAAATTGACATGTTTCTGTATTCATTTCCTCCTTGATAACTCGCCTCTATCTTCTATTTTATAATACACGTCAATTATAAAAGTATAAAATAAAGGCAAGTTATCAAGTTATATTACACAAGCTGTAATCCATACTAATATTATAAAAGCGAAAGTAACTCTGTCTGTCTGTCTGTTACTCAATCACGCCTGAACTACTGAACCAATTTGCATGAAATTTGGTATGGAGATATTTTGATACCCGAGAAAGGACATAGGCTACCTTTTATTGCGAATAATGTACCACGGGCGAAGCCGGGGCCGGACCTCTAGTTAGAATATAAATATAAATCATTTTTATGTTCCAAGTTTTAGTTTGAGTAGTAGAATACTGTCTAAAGTTGAATGATGTGGAGAACGATACCAATAATGTCGATAAAAACAATCACCAACTACGTATTCTTTGTGTTTTATTATAACTTTGCCTTTCTCAATAACCATAAAACATTTTAATGTATTATAATTGCTAGTAAAAATAGTGATAAACCAGCACTATGAAACAACCAAAATTGACAGCACGACACCACGAACGGCGCCAAAATAAATCGAAAGGGTTTAATCTTCATAAATATTTTTCTGGCCTGATTTCGTGTCGCCTTTGTTCTTTGTAATTGGGTGCTTCTAAGCCCCAAAAAGGTACAATTATTTATTAGGGTTGTGCCAGAAATGACAAACGGAAAGCACGCGCCTAGCTATCTTAGGTATATATTTTGATATTTATTGAAGGGTTTATCTATTTTGCAGCGAATTATTGGCTGTATTAGCTCAGTCAGTGGTTTATCGAGTGTTTGTTTAGAGAATATTACGAGGTTATGAATATGGGATAGGTAGGGAAATGTTTTCGCTGGTGAATTTCCTTTGAAAAGGATACACGTTTTATGTAGTTATGTGTTAGCATCTACTTGTTTGCTTTGTCATATATTATTATTAATTATAAAATTTTAACATTTTAGATAATTTATTCTACGGGATGTTGTTCTCAAAGGGCATATCTACAACCTACATGTTATATAATATGTATTAAAAAGTATCACAAGGTTTATTTATTTAATTCTTTATTGCACACACAATAGAAATAGAGACACATAAAGAACAGATACGATGAAAATATGTACAAACGGTGGCCTTATCGCTAGGTAGCGATCTCTTACCGTAAATAGTGTGTGTGTTTGTAATGGAAAATTACTTCAATATAGTAACATTTTCTGCATAAAAACACAAACGTTAATGGCAATTTAAATTCGTATTTAAACGTTAAACACATCATTAGTAATTACTGTAATTAATCCCAAATGAATATGAAATATGTTGTTAACGTTGTTTACGAATAATTAGAGCGAGTTATATAATTATTGATATTAGATATTAAACTATTATATTTATTCAGTGGTAATATGATAAATGCTACTGCAACTTTGGATCAAATAACTGAAACCAAATGGGTGTTCTCTAATTGTATAAGTTTATAATGTAGTAGCTGTGCCTCGTGGTTTTACCCGCAGTGCTCCGCTCATGTTGGTTTAGCGAGATAAAATGTAGCCTATAGCTTTCCTCGATAAATAGGCTATCTAATACCGAAAGAATTTTTCAAATCGGACGAGTAGTTCCCAAGATTAGCGCATTCAAACAAACTCTTCAGCTTTATAATATTAAGTATAGATACGCGGTCTGTTTTTGTTTTACAAAAGTTTTGTGATTAAACTAAATGCAACTAGCCTCACAGTAAAGTCTATTTTAAGTTCGAAGAATTGAAGTTTCCTGAAAAGGTTCACACGTTGAGACGAAATGAGCGTGCAAGTAATTTAAAGAGACAAAACAATACAGAATTTTATGCATGTATTCTAATAATCTTAAGAATTTTTTTTATGTCCAATCTGTTATATAGTTTCTATGCAAAATGAACTTTATCTATCAATATGTCTGTCTATTACATAATCACTTCTAAGCCTCCGAATAGTTTTGATAGAAAGTAGATAATATGCTTTTATATAATGTAAAGTCACACAGTAATATAGTAAAACTAGCGGTCCGCCCCGGCTTCGCCCGTGGTACATGTTTACGTTTTCTCTACATAAGAACCATCCTCGTACTTCAAGGAATATAATAAAAAAAGAATTATCGAAATCGGTTCAGCCGTTCTCGAGTTATGCGCTTACCAACACATTTTGCGATTCATTTTTATATATAAGATTATATGTCATTTCCATAAATTACTAAATAAAATGATTAACAATTTTCACGCACAAAGGGTTAAATTATACGTTAATTGCTATCTCCAAAAGATATTTTGTACAGCAATCATGTCATATTAAAAAAAAATTACAAATACAATGTTCGGTCCTTTGTCCATGTTTGTAAATGGCGGGACGCTTAAACGAAAAGAAAATTAAAATAACATTACTGTATACTGACTCTTTAATATTTTTTATTCATGTTGTAATATAGTATTTATTTTTCACAAAGGTATTAATTACCCTACAAATAATTACTTTAGGTAACTTCGTAAAATATGGGGTATTTATTTTTTACGTCAATTTTAATCCACACGCGGAAGAATGAATACCTACACTCAAAATGTCAAACGTCCTAGTCAGTGAGTTACAACAGAAAATATACTACAAATTAAAATAACACCAGAAACTAGACACACTAAAACCATTATAAAAAAGCACAAAAACTTCTAACCCTATAAAACAAGAAGCTTAGACCAAAACGGCTACAAACGGGGCTTACAAGTAATCCACAACTTAAAATACACATCTCTTTTAATATAGTAGTGGACTTATAAAAAGGAACACTAGAAAATTACGCGACGTTTTACGTCGTAAACATTTTATTTAAATCCTCTCCTCCGTACTGAGTCATGTTTCAATGTATTTTGTTACATGTGAATGGTAGTTTAATGCTGTACACAGTAGCCTGTTTGAGGATTTAAAATATTTTGGTTAGCTCACATCGCATCGCAACAAGGACCGAATGTAGGCTACTTTTTAATCCTTTGTAGTCTTGTAAAATGGTTTTTTCTTGGCCAAAATGGATTTCATTTTACTTCTCTTGTGTTACAAATTTTTGTATTATTATAATTGTATTTTAGTTTGATTTTCTTTTAAGGCATGTGACCTGAGTGCATAGATCAATACAATTTTGCAAGATTGTAGTATCAAATAGGCTTTCTTTCATTACTGCCAAACGTCGACGTAGTTGATTCTTCGTAGCGGATGTCAGATGTAGCAGTTCTTCGTAGACGATGGCTGCCAAAATTTCAAGCGGGTATCTTCTAAGCGCGTAGCATCTTAGATCAAATCAAGCGAGATTGTGGTCAAAGAAGACGAAATCTGAAAACAAAGGATTAAATTGAATATAATTTAGCGATAAAAACTAGGAGATATCTTGGTACAGGAGCGATGCTTCTCTTTCGTTATTTCACTCAGCAATGAACTTTTTTTACAGATTGCTTACTTAATACGAGAAGCTATACGAATGGTTTTATTGGCTGTATATCTGTGTATAGTGGCATTCGTTAAGCTTTACCATACATATTTATGATAACGTGATTTTATGCAATTATTCAGATTCATTTCGTTCTAGACAGTTGTGGAAAGTAGCGCATTGTTTTGGATTTTTTTAATAAATGTTTGTGGTTTTATTTGTAATTAGTGTTAGCTGAGATAGAATAAAAAATATTTTGTTTTTATTTATTGCCACTTCTATTTTATAAAATAATAAATACATAGCACTAATAACAGTGTTTTTATTCATAACATAATTATATATTTATTAGAAAAATAGAAAATAATGTACATAATCCACTAACGAATTTTATTCTACAAATGCAAAATCTTTCTTATGTATTTCTTATTTAAAAGAATATGACCCTACTAAAATATATTTTTTGCAGACAAAACATAAAACTCTAAATCTAGATTAAATCCAAACAACGTTGCACTCCTAACACTGTTTATTTTGGTCTATTAATTATGGTGATTGTAGCCAAGTCAATCTTCGTAGCACTCGTAGAGCGAATGCGATGCATTGCTACGCTTCGTAGCAGATAATTTTTCTAACAGCAACGTTGTAGATAGGGTAGTTCTACGCCATAAGAAAAGCGAGGACAATATTCTATAATATTCTCAATAGTTCTTAATTTTATATGTTCAAAGTTTGAATTCATGAATATAATTTTTCCCAATTTTAAAGTCTTATTTTTGTTTATTAAAATTTATAGAAAACACAAAAAATCTACTGTATTTTAATTCGAAGGTTAAAGTCAAGAATTTACTAAAGTTTTGAATCAATAATAGAAAAATATACATTTTAGAATAACTTTAGTATTTATCCAATAAAAATTTGCAAAATTGAAAATTGACAAAATCGCAAACCTATTATAAAACTACCAATTTCATAGTAAAGTTGTATTTAAAACAAGATAAGCGAATACTGTACTTAATTAAGTCAAAATTTAATATTAAAAGTACGGTTTAATATTAAAGGTACTGTATGATTATGACGATACAAAATCGCTCGCAATCAGCGCAGCTCTACCCACAGCCTCATTCTTGAACTAATACTCGTACCCGGATAAGTAATCCACGTCACCCGGGCGAGTTTGAACAAACACTTTTATTAACCGGCTAATAATAAAGTACCCGCATTATCCTGCTCTTTGAGAAATTGCACAACTCTACAACTTTACTGGTTGACTCTAATTCATTCACTTCAATACTTGCTTTAATTGGATTTACTTATTTCCATTAATTTAAACTGTAACTCAATTCCGAGTTTCTTATTGCAAGTTAGTACGGTGAAAAGGCTTTTATTCGTGTATTTTGAATTTTGTATAAGTGAAGTTAATTTCATTTTGTATAGTATAAAGGCGTGAATTATTGTATAATTGTTATGGTTGTCAATTGGATTTTTTTTAAACTAATGAAACATACGATTAAAATTATTGTAAAATTATTGTAATACAAATTTCTAAAAAAATCTGTAAATACAAAGCGCATGATTAGGTTATAATCAATTCGACTCATGATCAAAATATTTGTTTCCGTAAAATTTAACAAACACCTATTAATAATAATTAAAAATAATATAAGTAACCTTTATAAATATAAATTATCTTTTCTGTTATAGGAATAGAAATACAAACATTTTAATTGATGAATAATTGAAAAAAAAAATGATAAAAAAACAAATGTGAAACAAATAATCCCCCTATTTTCTAATAGCAGACGCTCAGACCAATGACAGCTTTCTGTAGTATGAAATTAATACTTATTTAACGCAAAAATCGATCCCCGTGGTGCCTGGATATCCCACATAATGTGCCAGGGCCAAAGTTTTAGCCAGCGTTACTTAGAGAATATTACCGAATTTAGTATTGCAGTAAGTCGTAAACTTGAAGCGAGTCAAAATCGATACAGACGGTGGCTAGCGCCGCTGAGTACGGATCGAGTTACCATGAAATCAATATATTCAGTAGTAATCATGTTTCCGATAGAATAAATGAATATTTATTTGTGCTTTTTAATTTAACAAGCTTATATACCTGTGTGTTTGTATGTAAGCTTCTTCTTAAGTCTCGATTTGAGCCACTTCAATTCAAACTTTGTTCATCAAGGATCAGTGACATTTCTATAATTTCATGTTACTTAAGCGAGTTAAAAGTGGTTTGTAAGTCGTAACTATATTTATTTTTATAATTTTATAATATTATACAGCCTGCAGCGGTTAAAATTAATAAAAATGTTTAATCGAAAGTTTGAATGTAATTGTTATTTGCTCTACTCGATTCGGTAAAGGAAAATAAAGCAAACCGATAACATTTTACAATTTACAATTTTTTTAAATGAAACGTTTTGCTTTTCTCACTCACAGGGAAAAGGTGCAGAATTACATAGTTATAAACGTAAATGCACCGCTCTAATTTCATCTGATATAACAAAAAATAAATTTATTTTCCTTCTATTTTGATTAGCGTGCCCTGCAGCAATTTTTCGTTTAATAATAAAACAGGTATGATTAATAGTGTTTGAAATTTTAGCGCCCAAAAAAACAAAATTAATAACGTGGTAGTTGTAATGGACGATAAAATGCGTGTCGTTTTGAATTATTTTTGATAATCTAATAAACAATCTAAACGATAAAACAATGAAGAGGCAACTTTCATGATAAATTACAAAATAAGACTGACATTTATAAACAAAATTAGTAGATTTATAGAGTTACAAGTTTTCTTTAAAGATAACCTAATGATTCTTAGTTTCAGATAACAAGAACAGTATCTATATTTAAATCTAAAAGAGGTATAAAAATAAACGAATGAATCGATTAAAATAAATTACCTACTAATATCAAAATAAATCAAACTAAAACCTAATCTAAAAAATCGTCAAGCAAATTTAGATCGCGAGTCGATCAAGGCAACGCGTATAAAAATAATAGAATATTTGTATAAAAATAACTCGAATTAAATAAAGGAATAGCTTCTCAGTAAACTGAGAATCTGGTACTCTAGTACAAAATTACCTACGTTCAAACTAATATTGTGATAAACAAGCTAACATAAGGAAAAATAAAATTGGTTTTTTCCAATTTGATGACCTATTTTTAGAATAAATCGAAATAACTTTGATGTTTTTGACAGAAAAACGAAACGTTTCCATAGAAGAAAGAAATATCGAAGAAATAGTACTAATAATCTATACTAATATTATAAAGCTGAAGAGTTTTTTTGCTTGAACGCAAGGAACCACGAGTTCGGTTTGAAAAATTATGTCACTTTTAGATAGTCCATTTATCGAGGCAATCTATAGGCTATAATTTATTGTTAGAAATCACACGAGAGGCCGGGTTAAATATTAGTTTGAATGTAATAAGAATGTACTGCGATTTTACACAGTTAGTTAAGACAGGAAATAGTGTCAACTATTCATCCACTAAAATATTAAATCAAAAGTTTACGTCTAACAATATTATCATCACGCTAAGTCCAATAGTAGCGGAGCAATGCGGGTTAAATCACAGTTCACAGCTATAGTACCTAAATTGAAGTAAGCTTTCTTCTTATAATAAGAAATATTCGATGGTGTTAATTAAACTATACTTAGATTATATTCTTGATTTTAAAATCATCTGCGAACCATGCAACTCGAAATTTTAATAATAAAATCTCTGCATAAAATAAAATGATTTGAAAAGATCAGTTGATTTCAATACCTACTAAATCAAGAAATCCATTCAAGTTTGAGTGGCAAACACATGCGGCTAAAACAATAAAAAAGCGAATGAAACTCAATGCAGATGCGAAATCAGGAATCCCGGCCAGTCTGATTCTGTTTCAAAGGGGAAGCCAAAACTCAGCAAACCGATTTTTTTTTTGTAAATACATACCTACAGCTTAATTGAAATGGATGTTTGCTTTCAATTGTGGTCTGGATGAGATTTTAATTACACACTTTTAGGTGGAAACTGGAAACCGATATCCATTTGAAGGTTATAAGGATTTATCACACAATGCCAAGTTTGTGTTTGTGTGCGTGTGCGTGTCTATGTAAGTGCGTGAGTAAGTGTATTTGCAATTTTTGTAGATAATGTCTTTTTGGAATGTTTATTAGTTATTTTAATAAGTATTTCATCTTGTAATATTTATATTTTTTGATCGTATAAATTGATAAACTCTGTTTAGATTTTTATTTATTTATAAGCTATACAATATGTTTTCTGCATTTAATGCTATAAAAGTAGAAATAGAAAGTTTGCTAAGTGCAATTTCTCGGAAGCTATTACGTGAAGCTATTTGCTATTAGGAACTGCAGTCGTTGTTGGTAATGGATTTGATTGTATATCATTATTATTTTTTAAATTGCACATTTGAAATGTGTAACATGCTTTATATGCGCCTCTTTATATACGACTAGCATTCCGCCCGCGGTTTCGCCTGCGTAAACAAAGGAAAACCTGCAAAGTCTCTGTGGGATTATCGGGATAGAACCTATCCTATGTTCTTTTTCAGATCTCTATTCCATATTTCTTCCAAATTGGTTCAGTAGTTTATGCATGAAGAGAGAAGAGACAGACAGACGAATTGAAAGAGAGACAGAGTTACTTTAGCATTTTATAATATAAATAGGGCTATATTTATAATATAATTATAATTACAAAACATAAAGTATGGTAAAGTTTACAAATAATTACTTAATAATTGCTTATTATAGAATAGCTTCATTTTGTAAAAATACTAATGACTGTTCTTCTTAAATTGTATCAATGTTGTCTCAAGCTTAAGTATTTCTGAAGAAAGTATACGCCTGCTAACTATCTCAAGAATTAATGAAGTTTTTGTTCGACTCGTATCAAATGATTTATTACTGTGATAAGTTAGCCTTCAAGGAATTTTCTCTAGTCATTTCTCTAAATATACTTCCTTATTTAACATTATGAACGTAATAATACAGTTGATTGATCCATTTCGGTTGTAAAACAGTAATGAATGGCTCTTTTATTTTGGATTTTTTTAATTCGGAGAAAAACTATTCCATAAACTAATTAAATATGAATTAAATGTTAGAATGATAGGAAGGATTGCTGTTTATTTGCATGGTAAATTTTATTTGATATTATTGTCGAAACTGTGTGAAATGTCTATATGTACGTACGTTTATGTACCGTATATAATGTATCATTTTTGTACGTATATAATATTATGTGCAAAAATTCTAAAAACTATGTTCTGATGTGAATTATCAACGAGGCAATCGGTGTTATAACATTAAACGTTTTATATTTAAAAATAGGTAATCCAGAATACAAATATAGTATAACCCTTCACAGTTTAACCTCTAACCATAACACTAATAACCGATCAAACACAATAAGCAAATTAATAAAGCGTATTATCCGACCGACATGGCCGACACACAAACCAGAGGTCGGTCATGTCTGTCAAAGTCGGTCAAAACTTCCTTGCGACTCCGCAACTCCAATTATTATATTATCTGTATTTATCTACGCTCATTTGTCATCCGCTAATACTGGCTTATCTCTTTTTTAGTTGGAGAAAAATGTTTCTTTGCGAAAATTACTTCAAATTTGATATTTCTGTCTTCCAATATCTTGCGTGAAATATTACTCTGTACCTTATACCTAATAGTTCTGATGTTTATGGATGTAAGAATTTATAGATTTTTTTATCTTAATATTTTCATAATTTAATGAAATGGACCTTCAAATATGACATGATGGTGATAGAATGAAGAGTTATAAGTAATGGTTAGGGAGCCAAGTGCAAATTTTGTTAACTATTTCCTCTCAAGAGATAATTCGTCAGACGCATGAGAGTATAGTATTATAAAGCCTCGTGAACGTCAGCTGGCGCTCGGTTGGGGGGGTGAGCGGCTGTAGCCTCCCACGCACATAGGAAAAAAAAATACATTCATTCATTCATTTCCTCTCCGCTAAAAATTTGTCAAATTGTAGCTAACCCAATATCTCAACGAAAAAAAATAGTCAGCTGGTTACAACATGGTGTATTATACGTCAGCTGGTGTCTCGAACATGAAAGTTAAATTTAAAGAAAAAATTATTTTCCGTTATTTCCTCTCAAACAAAAATTTACCTGATGATAGCTTATATGTAACTGTGGATAAATATATATGTCAGCTGGCTGTATCTTGGTGGAAAAACCGTCAGCTGATACGGGAGGCTACAACCGCTCTTCCCCCCAACCGAGCTCCAGCTGACGTTCACGAGGCTTCATAATACTATACTTTGATGCATTTTACTAATTACCGCTTGAGAGGAACTTGGTCATAAAATCTGCTGCTGGCTCCCGGACCATAAAGTCCCATGTAGTGGGGTAAGGGGCAGATGCATTATACATCTGTTTCACTGATCAATTTGCTTTAGGGACATGTAGGTGATCAGCCTTCTGTCCTGCTATACCGAGACATTTTTTTTCTTCGTCTCCACCGGGAATCGAACCCAGGAACCCTCGGTTCTACGCTCACGCGTCAACCACTGTACTAAGGAGGCGGTCGAATGAAGAATGAAGTTATAGTCTCATTTATATTTAACTAGCTTTCCGCCCGCAGCTTCGCCCGCGTTTTGAAAGAAAAACCCGCATAGTTCCCGTTCCCGTGGGATTTCCGGGATTGCATCATTTTTCCGGGATAAAAAGTAGCCTATGTCCTTTCTCGGGTATCAAAATATCTCCATACCAAATTTCATGAAAATTGGTTCAGTAGTTTAGGCGTGATTGAGTAACAGACAGACAGACAGAGTTACTTTCGCATTTATAATATTAGTACTTATGGATTAATTTCGCCTATGTTCTGTTATTCTGACAATTTCACATACGTACAGAATAACACACAATGCATACTTTCTTCAATACTTAGATATGTATTTAGTTAATCACATACACGTAAAAATAACATTATACTGTAGATTTTTCCTTAAAAACTCAAACCCAACCTGGGTTATACCAAACATTTTCCAAAAAAAAAACATTTTCGACTACGAATTTCGCATCTCAAAAGTGACATAAAAAGCAGCGCTTAGAAAATGCTTCATCTCATTCAAGCGTATAATTCTTTGTGTGAATGACACAAGTGAACTTGACCTATATTGCGCTAATTAGGGAAAGCAACTGCAATCAAAATGCATGAGCTGCATATAATATCTGCAGGGAAATCTAATCAGGGAATACGGGAGATGTCGTTTGTAATGCTGGGTTATGTAAAATTATATAAAACCACAGACTAATAATAATATACTACGTATATAAAACAGTGGTTTATAACAGCGCTGTTTGTGAATTGCAAGAAAAATATTTACATACGACTTCAAAAAAATGGGTTTGTTGCCTCAGAACTTTCGAATGGGTGAACCGATTTTGATGATCCGTTTATTTGAAAACTAGTGCTTTGTGGTTGGTCCCATTTCACTTTGTTCAATTCTGACTATTTACAGGTGGTTAATATAATTATTAACATTTTATACGTGTATCTACGTGAGTCTATGAGGTTTTAAATTTGAATAGATATTATAAGCCATTTTTACGTAGAATAGAATATCTTCTTATATATAAAATTCTCGTGTCACAATGTTAGTCTGCATACTCCTCCGAAACGGGTGGACCGATTCTCATGAAATTTTCTGTGCATATCGGGTAAGTCTGAGAATCGGCCAACATCTATTTTTCATATGTACCACGGGCGAAGCCGGGGCGGACCGCTAGTCTTATATATAAAATTCTCGTGTCACAATGTTAGTCTGCATACTCCTCCGAAACGGGTGGACCGATTCTCATGAAATTTTCTGTGCATATCGGGTAAGTCTGAGAATCGGCCAACATCTATTTTTCATATGTACCACGGGCGAAGCCGGGGCGGACCGCTAGTCTTATATATAAAATTCTCGTGTCACAATGTTAGTCTGCATACTCCTCCGAAACGGGTGGACCGATTCTCATGAAATTTTCTGTGCATATCGGGTAAGTCTGAGAATCGGCCAACATCTATTTTTCATATGTACCACGGGCGAAGCCGGGGCGGACCGCTAGTCTTATATATAAAATTCTCGTGTCACAATGTTAGTCTGCATACTCCTCCGAAACGGGTGGACCGATTCTCATGAAATTTTCTGTGCATATCGGGTAAGTCTGAGAATCGGCCAACATCTATTTTTCATATGTACCACGGGCGAAGCCGGGGCGGACCGCTAGTGTAATATATAATTCTATTCGATGTAACAGGGGCAATGGAATGAAGATAAATTATGTTAGAGGTTCTAATATATGTACTTGTGATTTTATTAACTCGGCAGACTCTATCTGAAGATGACATTAAATCTATACACATAATATTATCATGAAGAGGTATTTCTAATTTTGTTAGTTTGTTATTTTTGTATAATATTTTTCGATTCTGAATAAAAAATGTATTTCAGTAACAGAGGCTGTACAATATAATTAATGTGATTAGCAAAATGTGTTGGAAACTCATAACTCGAGAACGGCTGAACCGATTTCGTTAGTAAATCTTTGTATATAATATTCCTTGAAGTAGATACAAGGATGGTTCTTATGGAGAGAAAACGTAGAATTGTACCACAGGCGAAGCCAGGGCGGATCGCTATTTCTAAATAAAGATGTCACTATTATTAGCTTTGCGCCCACTGCTATGCTCAAGAGAACTTCAAGCTCTCTTTAAAGCGCGAAAGTCATTCTTCATACTGTATTTCACGCTCTTCAAGATTCTTAAAAAATAATTTGCCTATTATCTATATAAAAAATATTTTCTATTTTCCTAGGCGGTTCAAATGCCCAAAAGTTTGAGATTTGGTACCGACAAAAATACTTTCTACCAAGCTTTATAGTAGAATTGACATACATTTTAATTTAATACATACCTACTCGTTCTAAAGAGAAAAATTTCGTCTTAGCAATTAGTTACGTAGTCACTATTTTACTATAATTACAAAGATTTAAACTTAATACTCAAACTAGAAAATAAAACAATTCAGTAGTTACCCCTATAATTTAGTTTTTCCCAAGTTAGCATGCGAAAGGTTTTACAACGCGTTAGTAAGCACATTTCGATATCGGTATTTGCCAGCCGACGCTGTAAGCCCGCTGTCAGCGTTTGTAAATATTATGTAATCGTATTGGTATTGAATATTGATTTTATTTAGTTTTCGGTGTAGTAAAAATATGGTGGATGGGAGTCTTTCTTTGTTAAGAAGTATTTTTAGCCTTTGACTAGCTTGTAAGCTGGATTTTTCTAGTATCTATTGAAAAAATATAGTATCATCTACACTAATATTATAAAGAGGAAAACTTTGTTTGTTTGATTGTAATGAATAGGCTCATAAACTACTGGACCGATTTTAAAAATTCTTTCACCATTCGAAAGCTACATTATCCACGAGTAATATAGGCTATATATCATTATGCTAAGACCAACAGGAGCGGAGTAATGCGGGTGAAACCGCGTGGCACAGCTAGTAGAAAATATGTTTATTGCTTCAGCTACATTACCCAATACATTATCGTTATCAGCTCATAGACGTTCCAATTGCTAGGACACGGGTCTTCTATGAGGAATAAATAATAATATATTTAAATATTATATAGGCTTTTGTTTGACCACGCTAATTTAAATAAGTATAAGTATATAATTGGTTTGAATTGAAAAATGTTTATGTTGGATAAACGACGAAAGTGAGTAAACTAACCTGTGTGAGTGTATAATTTGATATGAATTCTATAGAGTATGTTAAAATATAAAATATTTTGACTACATATTTAACCAAAGTTTATTACTTCCGGGTGTAGCATAGAAACCATGACACCAATTTAGCAAATATCTTTATTAACACAAACCGCCATTTGAATTGAACAATATTCCATAGATATAACATGAAAGTTGAGAAATGATTCAAGGCCTTCCTTTGGTTCCCTTTATTCCGTAAAACGGGGTGTTATCTTCACTTAAATTTTAATAAATAACAGAGATTGATTAACTCGAGAAACTTGGTTTGAGATAAATGTGAATTAATTACTTCGGGTTTGATCTGGATAATTCATTTCTAGAGATTTCTGTTTAGCTTTGTTTTAGTTTTATTAAAACCAGTATAGTTAGAACTCTAGTTTTTATAGTAGCTGTTGGATAATAGAGGCCATGATTGAATTGATTACCTTTACTGAAACATAAAGCATTGTAATCGATGTAATCAATAACGAATTAGTTCCACAACAAATGGACGAAATAATCAATCTAATGAAAAGCACCTACAATCAACTCAATTTAAATATTTATTGTGCAGTGAAAGTAATGATGATATTGTAACTTACAATGTCTTTTGCAGCTTGCATTGTTTTTTTTAATTAATTTATTTAACAATGTATCCTACCACAACATTTAACATTGAAATGCATAGAATATAATTTTTATGCAGATAATTGTTAAGTATACAGATTGCACGTAAATTACAGTGACCTTATCGCTTAGCAGCGATTTCTTCCAGTCTAAAGTAAAGAATAAATAAAATACCAAAACACTAATTTTATGTAGAAATACCATAAAAATCCTTATCAAAATGGCTATTAATACTTTGCGATTAAAATACAGTTCCCAACAATTAACTTTATCCACTTTATAGCATTAAAATATAAGCAGAGAATCCAATAAGCTCTTATGAACTGTTCGCTCGTGACCGCAGCGCTGTCAAATGCAGTCCACAAAGTGACCCACGATATTAAATTGTTTATATTTTTCTGGGACGAATGAGATTAAAATGAGAATATAACAAAAGACAAGTATAAAAAAATGGTAAATGTTTCTATTAATCTAACGTTTGTATACTAATATTATAAAGCTGTAGAGTTTGTTTGTTTGAACGCGTTAATCTCAGGTCCGATTTGAAAAATTCTTTCGGTGTTAGCCCATTTATCGAGGAAGGCTATGGCTATATTATACCATTACCTACGCTAAGACCAATAGGAGCGGAGCAATGCTGGTAAAACCACGGGGCACAGCTAGTGGTGCATATAATGGTTGCAATCGGATAAAAATACATCTATGTATACTGTATAGGTACTGTACACTGTACTTCGGGTCATAATATGGCGGTAGAAATTTAAAGGAATGATTTTTGTTTATTTGTTAAACCAAATAAGCCATGAAACAACTGGGCTGATTTGAAAATTCTTTCACCCTTAGCAAGTTATATTATTACATCAACTCCATACAATCAGGCGGAGTGCTACCTAAAAACATGCTGAGTAATACCGCGAAGTATTTTTTCTTTAGGCGCGTTGAGAGTTAAAATTCAAGGTTACGTCACGGTAACGCCGTCACGTCATGGAGCAAGGCGACCATTTTGGTATCTTTGAATCTTACCAAAGAGAACTACATATTTCGATTCGTCTGATGCATTTAACTATACATAAATTGTGAGAAGTAAAGGGAAGTCGATTCGCTAGTTTATTTGACTATTGTTTATTTTATTTTATTTATTAAGGTCATCCAACATCTGTCACAACAATACATATATGGCTTAGGTACAAGTTACAATAAAAATTTGACAATTGTGACAAACAATTATAGGACAACACAACATGGAAAAAAATAATAATAATTACATTTGAGTTAGTCACGTCACAAAAAGAAAAGAGTACAAACCAAATCAAGACAATTCTTTGAAACATTTACGTATTCTATGACAGTTGTCGTGAAAAATATCAATACATTTGGCATATTGTTGCATACAGCAGTAAGGCGCTGACTCCACGAGCGAGAGAATCGCGGCGATATTATCGTCGTGCCACGTATTTCTATACACTCTCTATGGAACCGTCTCCACACGGCGATATTATCGCCGCGATGCGACGAGTGGCAATGAGCGTGCGAAACGTCATTACATCGTCGCTAGCCTGCCGCGACTAGCAGCGCGCCCGCTGCGCGCTCGCGACGAGCGCGCAGCGGGCGCGCTGTCAAACGCAGCGTCATTTCAGCGTTGCCTCTGGTCTTCTCATAGTTCTCTTCAAAGAAACGTGGCGATACCGATACGAGTCGCCGCGGAAACGCTGCGATTCCGTTACGACTCGCGACGATACGCGGCGGAATTATCGCTCGTTCGTGGAGATTATCCGACGATATAAGGGCGGAAACGTCGCGATTCTCTCGCTCGTGGAGTCAGCGCCTAACCTATTGTAGCTAGCGATATAATTGACAACGATTTGAGTATATTCCTGGAAAATCCCTATCACAAGTGTATAATAGATGTTATATTGTAAAATATATTCTGTGAATTTGTGGATTTGATATTTATGTTGTGCGTAATTGGCGACAATCATTCTTCTGAGTATAGTGAGGAAGCTTTACAGTCGGGATTTCTAATGTTCAATACCATTGAAAATATGACTTATAATATACAGTAAGTATGCTGAAATTGTAGACAAACATTTATAAATGAACCACCTATAAGAAAATTGTAGACGACAATTTATAAGAAGAAAAAAAGTTATGCTTAATCATTGTGTGTCCGTTCGCTTTTTTTCTATCTGATCTTCAAAACGAATAAAATAACTCAGTAGGTAGCAAATAACCTAAACTAATACATATTATAAAGGCATGGGCGCCAGATAGTTTCACAGTTTAAAATATGAGTTCATACAAAACACATAACATGTCAATACAAAAGAAAAACTCAAAGACAAAGTTTAAAATCATACACCACCAATAATGTACGACACAACTTTTCTATAGTAACCCCGTCGAAACTATTCCGTTTTATTTCCTGCCAATATAAATAATTTATCAATAATATTAATGACGTTGCAACTTGTTTAACAACTGAACAAGATAAATCGTCGCATTCGTGTAGTGTGTGTGAACGTCGGCTTACATCGTGACATGAACAATATGTTGAGCATGGTTCACACTCTCGCTGTTTTATGCGGGAATTATAATAGGAATAACACTATTTTTTGGTAAAATAACATACCTATTTTATTGCGAGATATATTTGTGATCTTCAGGAACAATTGAAGTACCAATTTGACAATACTTTACAACGATTTGACATATTAAATGGTTAAACTTACTTTTGAATTTGCAAAAAACTTACGAACATTCAGCAAGAGCTTATTCTGACTTATTTATTTATTTATTTATACTCTTTATTGTGCTGCCAAAATACATAAAATACAAACAAAACTTATTCTAAAAGAAAAACAGCACAGAGGGCGGCCTTATCACTTGCGAGTGATCTCTTCCAGGCAACCAACTGATAGAAGGATAAATAATAAACTAGAAATAGGAGGTAGGTAGGTAGAAAGTATACGCGAAGATAAATAAATAGTAATGTTATACAAAGATAACAAAAATATTATTAAATAAAGATAAAGATTATAAATTTAATAAACTAAATACTATAAAACAAACACATACATAAACAAAAATAAACATAACATAAGTAATATATATTATATACTAGCTTCCGCCCACGACTTTGTACGTGCATCCCTGTTTTCCCCGTTACTTATATTTTGATTGTGCAAACATACGTAGTGTCAACATACTAGACGAGCTACAAAGCATGGAAAAATATCTATCTATGTAATATTCGATGCAGTATTAGTAGAGGGCCCGATCATGTCATGACGGCAGTAACTGCTATAATATATTATGTAACTGTTGTAGATAAGTAGGTTAATATTTTATCTGCTTAGTCCCATTTCTACGCTTGTCACAAAGTAAGTAACTTAAAACCCGAAACAAAACCCACTGCTTTTTATTATTGTTTTGTATAACAGTACATCCAACTTTTGTTATTTTTTAATTGTTTGATTATTTCCACTCACAAATGTCGACATTCGCAGAGAGTGTAAGCGAGGCATAACCGTAGTGAGTATACGAATATATCTCCTTGGCCCCAATCCTACGCGAAACTTCAGAGACGGCGGCCATTATACCGACTCATGACTCGTTTCCCCTTGTTTCACGTTTCAAACTATACAAAACAAACAATAGACAATTTTATATACAACTAGCTGTGCCCCGCGGTTTTAAACAAATTGCTTCACTCTTATCGGTTTAAGGTGATGAATTAATTTTTCTAACATTTACGGCCCTTTTCAAACCTTCGTAATTTTTATATTATTAAAGTTGTCGTGATGAAAATTCTTGACAAGAAAGTTCAATAGTAACACAATACGTCTACCGTTTTAGAAACATGATTCCATGATATTTTCTCGATAGAAAAAAAATACAAAGTTCTCATTGTTATTTTTTTATAATCTCTGGCATCTTCAAAATAACAAACGTAAAGTTACGACTTTTTGGATATTAACTATAAAATATACAACCTATACGTCTACCGATTTAGAATTTTGAAATATGCGATGGTTTTGAAATAAACAAGAAATACTTGAAATTAGCGCGCGACCAGCCAATATAGCGAGAGCCGCCCTGTACCTTCCTACCCCGATCGCTGCACGAGTCATTCCCGCTACGGCCGTCACACGGGGAACTTGTGTCGCTCGCGCAATCGTAAAAAAGGGTGACAACACGATAAGACAAATGGGGACAATAAAGAAAATAAGAAGAAGAAACATAAAGGTTGGAGAAAAAAGAATGCTTACAATTGGAACAAATTAATGAAGAAGTTGGTTTTATTTTAAATTTGATGATAATTGTATTATAGACGATGTTTGATATGTACCCCTGTTTTAAGTACATAACGAATGTGTAAGATTTTTTCATTTATAGCATAGATAATCTTTTCAGAAATCCGGAATCCAGAAGGAAAATAAACCCACTGATTGTTCACAATGTGAACCCACTCCTTCGTAAGTACCTTTATTCAGTCAAAAATGTATGTTATCAACGTTCTACTGGTTTTATCGCATGATTCCATTTTTAGCAAAAAGCAACAAAGTGCAAAGAAATAAAAAATCATGGTGAACTTAGTGGAAGTATGGCGGACATAATATGGAACAGGAGCTCATTGGAGTAGTATTATATTTAAAAAAAATACGAAATAATTTCAAGAATTACATTTCTTAGAAGGTGGTGGATAAGTATGTTGTATAAAGAATTTGATGTTGATATTTATTTCATTTATACTTACTACACCTGTGCGGGAAATTGCTTAGTAATAAAACAGGTTTATATTCATATTTACATAGTAATGTGAGTTTTCATTTCGAAAAATTTTGTGTAAGTATATTAAATTGAGTTCCTGGGTGATCTGGAAACACAATTGGGCCCGGAAGATGGCGCTGCAGTCACTCCTCCTAATGACATGAACCGATTTGGATGAATATTTGTGTGCACATTTCATTTTTGTGGGATGATTGGTTGATTCGCTTTCACATTAGCTAATATTATGTATTTTTGTTGTTAGAAAGTAAACTTAATTTAATGTTTATAATACATTATTATTGGTATAAATAAGCCAGTGTTCGTCTCACATTGCTGTACCTGCCTACCTACCCTACCAGGGCCTAACTTTGTTCTGGCTATTTTATTTTGATTATTTGTAATGAATAATTACAATTATAATAGAGTGCAAAAAATAAATACATGCGTCAATATATTTTGTGTTTTTTTTTAAACAATTTTTTTATTTAAAAAAATATCATTCCGACCGCGGCTTTGCCCGCGTGGAATTAGGTTATATCGTGAATCCTGTTTTATCCCACAGAAGTGTTCAGTTCGGATAAAAAGTATCCTATGTGTAAATCCAGGCAATTAGCTATATTTTATCAAAATTGGTAATGTAGTCTTGACGTGATTAAGTAACAACTAACAAAAAAATATACAAATTAACATCCAAAGTTTCGCATCAGTTTTACTGTATTAGTGATATCTTCCACTCTTGACTTTGACTGAGAAGAATTAGGGTTTATAACTTCTTTCAGAAATAGTACCTTTCATTTCTGGGCATGATGTAATATCTACGTCAGCATCAAATTCTATCTAAATCAATTCAGTAGTCCGCGTTATTGAGTACCATTTCATTTTTTCAGAGTAACAATATTTTTTGTTATTTTAAAGATTATTTATAACCTGTATTATTTTGTAATAAAGTAAACATTACGAAATAATAATAATTATTAATAATGTCTAAGTAGTTGTTGGAAAGAAGATTATTTGTTTATAAGCAAGAAAATAAAACCAATAAATCAACAATTGAATGTATAACAATATTATAACTGTATGACGACTCCATACATGTTTGTCCCGACTCCCGAGTCGGCCAGCGGAAGCGCGACGAGTATGCAAGAATGACTTCGCGCACACCCGCGTTCGCGATAGCGAGCTATTAGACTCCGCCCGCCAAGCAGTGGATTTTTTTTTGTGTATCGTCTTAAGCGTGATTATAATATATAGCCAATATTATGTTGGCCCGACCTGTTAATAATTCATGCAAAATTTGAAATAAATCCATGTGGTAGTTTTTGAGTTTAGCCCGGACAAACAGACAAAAAATTAAAATTAGCTTCGATATCGATTGTAGATCACGCTCCAAGTAGATACTCTTTTGAGCCCCGAACGGCCCAATCGGGCCACGACACAATAGATTTTCTATTGTGTCTGTGATTCCGGGGCCTGAGTTATTAAAACTGTTGAAATATTGATTTCATTTACAAAAGTTTCTCTCTTAAAAAGCAATTACGTTTTACTTACACTATACGTGTGATTTATTGCAACGACCTTTTTTTTTCTTATCATGCACATTTGGTAAACCTATTGTGAGTTCTGTATACACTCAACACTTGGTAACACATGTTAAACCTTGTGAATATTTATTGTATAGATTCCTAGAAGTACGGGTAAGAAATACTCGAAGAGGGTCATAAATAAAGGTATAATTTTGAGTGTTATATAGACCCTAAAATAGTTGAGTTATATAGCTCTTTGTGTGTAGTTCACTCGTATCCTTCAGACTGTTAAGACATACCTTCGATACTCTATTTGAAGATAAATAAAGTGACTATCTTCCTACAACAAAGTGCTTGAATTATTTACTAATATTAATCACACCACTATCCATAATCCCAATAGGTTATGGGCCCAGGCTACGTTGTTGATTAATTTAAATACAAATTTTATTGAGAGGAAGAAAATTAAAATTTCAAAGTGCAATTGAAAATTAGTGAATGTATCGTAAGTAAAACATTCAGAGTGAAGATAAAGATTTTATAAACAATATGGAAACTATAAAATCTAAAAGAAACATCCAACCTTTCAACGGTGAAAATTATAATATATGGAAGTTCAGAATCCGCAGTCTCTTAAATGAACTTGAAGTGATTCATGTAATCGATAAACCAGCACCAGCGAATCCTGACAGCAAGTGGAAGAAATCGGAGTCAACCGCAAAGAATGTGTTAATTGAATATTTGTCCGATTCGTATTTAAGTTACGTGAAACCAGAATCGTCGACAAAACAAATTTTTGATGTACTAAACAATATCTTCGAAAGAAAAAGTGTAGCAAAACAAATTGGAGCTCGGAAGAAATTATTTAATTTGAAGTTGGAAGAAGACACAGATTTGTGTAAACATTTTATGATGTTCGATTCTTTGATATCGGAGTTAGCATCAGCCGGTGCGACTATCTCAGAGGTTGATAAAGTGACTCAACTATTGCTTACTTTACCACCTTCTTACAATGGTGTTATAACAGCCATCGAGACTTTGTCAGAAGACAACATCACGTTAAGTTTCGTGAAAACAAGATTATTAGATCATGAAGTTAAACTTGTTAATGAAAGTCTTGACACAAGTAAAATGGTTCTACATGTTGAACAGAAAACTAATGAAAGAAAACGAAATAATAAGGAGCTTAGAAAATCATCGAAAATACGTCGTGGAATCGTCAAGCCGAAACAAAATGGTATAAATTATAAAGGGCACATTAAGTGTCACAATTGTGGAAAAAGAGGACATTATAAAAATGAATGTCGTAACTTCTCGAAACGCTTTAAGTCCAAACCAAGTACAGAAAGACAAAGGACAATTCAAACCATTCAAGCTGAGCCAGTGATTGAAGACAGCTTTGCATTTATGGCTGGAAATTTTCAGTTAACAAATGAAGGAAGTGAAATATCCTTTTAGCAGTTAGTAAGACAGCTGACAGTGAGGTGGAATGGTAAGACGGCAATGACTGGTAAGCCGAAATACAATATATCTATTCTGGAATTTTCGGTAAGTTAAACTTTATTAATTATTAAAATAAAGATTCTAATTCCGAATAAAAATATTAGCATCAGTGACGAGGTCAAATAAGAAAAGATAAATTTTAAATTATCTATTAGAAGTTTGATAAAGTTAAATTATCTAGTAGCTAATAGATGACATTAAATGAAAAGGTAGATTACCTGTTTGTGTGAAGCTTGTATAAACAATAAACAAGTGTAAATGTCATTTAATAAAATAATGTTGAAATCAGATGTTTATGGTTCTCATGATTAAAAGAAATGAATAAATCATAATAAAATTATTTTGTAATGTTTAATGATGAATTCACTCATAAGAGTGTAACATATTTTATGAGAAATAAATCTGATGTATTGTAAACCTATTTACTGATCATGTTAAAGAGAATTTATCTTACTACTTAAAAGGTAGATAAAGGTATCAGTTATCATCTCACATTGCCACGAACTCCATATTTAAAATACCTTTAGGTTTTCGAATCAGCCGTATGTTGAAACCAGTAAAACAAATTTGATGAAAAGTCATCAAAGGTAAAATGGGTATAGAGCGTATAAAGTGGAGAGTAATAAATATGTATATATAAGAGATGTAAATTTAAATGAAAGGCAAAGGGAGACGAGGTTGATTCAGGTTTAAATACTGAAGTCCCTAACGATTCGTTAAACTCAGTTGACAACCTTATATATTCAGTTAAAAATAGCTATATGGGTTAATCTCAGTTGGTTGAAACTGAATGAATAGCTATATTATGTTAAACTCAGTTGGTGAAAACTGAATGAATAGCTATATATGTGTTAATCTCAGTTGGTGAAAACTGAATGAATAGCTATGTGTTAATCTCAGTTGGTGAAAACTGAATGAATAGCTATGTGTTAATCTCAGTTAGTGAAAACTGAATGAATAGCTATGTGTTAATCTCAGTTGGGAAAACTGAATGAATAGCTATGTGTTAAGCTCAGTTAGTGAAAACTGAATGAATAGCTATGTGTTAATCTCAGTTGGTGAAAACTGAATGAATAGCTATGTGTTAAGCTCAGTTAGTGAAAACTGAATGAATAGCTATGTGTTAAGCTCAGTTAGTGAAAACTGAATGAATAGCTATGTGTTAAGCTCAGTTAGTGAAAACTGAATGAATAGCTATGTGTTAAGCTCAGTTGGTGAAAACTGAATGAATAGCTATGTGATAAGCTCAGTTGGTGAAAACTGAATGAATAGCTATGTGATAAGCTCAGTTGGTGAAAACTGGAAGTAAATAGCAGCTATACGTTAAACTCAGTACCTAGACGAAAAACTGTAGTCAATAACTTTGCGTTAAACTCAGTAGCTAGTCATCAATAAAATAATAAGGCAGAAGGCTATCGAAGTATTGAAAATACAAACAATACAGTGCCTAAAATTTAATGACACAGACAATTAGTATTGACAATGAAACCGATATATCAGATAGATATTAAAAGCCAAACTTCATCTAATGAAGATGATTATTAGCCGTTTCATTATTTACTGTGCGCATAATACATTGTATATTTACTCCTAATTCACATGAGATAATTGAAAATAGGAATGATGCTAAACAATGAAAAATGCAATTAATGATGAACTATATTATTTATTTGTAAATAAAAAGCTTGGACTTTAGTATCAAAACCAAGTAGTACAAATATTGTATATAATGAAAATGGATATTATAAAGTACGATGAGTTCGGAAATCCATAAAAGTGTAAAGCCCGTTTAGTTGCTAGAGGTATTAGTAAAAATATCGGTTGCAACAATTTTGAACTTAAGTCTTTTAACAGCAGCATGGCTTGTTAGTTTACCAGATTGATTAAACTGCATTTTAAGTGGTCAGTTAATCGTACAGTATATTAAAATACTTGAGGGTGTGAAAAGTGAAAACACTTGTGAACCCCGATTGTAAATTAAACAAAGCATTAGGTAGCATATTGCTTAAAAAGTTGCCAGATGTTGGATTGAAATATTTGAAAAGACTATTAGAAAAAGGTTTTACAAATGATTTTAAGGATCGATTCATGTACATACTGAATAGATGAGATATCTCTAATAATATTTATACTGAATTAAATGTGGACGATCTAGTGATTATAGTGAGTGACTATTGTTGAAAAACGATGCAGAATTTAATGAATTAATTTAAAATGGGTGATTTAAAAGGAGGTTAAATTCTTATTAAGCTTTAGAATCACGAGACAAAATAATGTCGTAACACTAGATCAAAGCACATAAGTAAATATTAAAACCGTATGAAATAAACTTAGTACAATGGCTGATCAAAATCTTCTTACATAAAATTCAATTTAGATTTTGAGGCAATGGAATCCAATGAGAATGACGGTATTCCATTTCGAATTCTTATTGGAAATCTAATGTATTTAATTTCATGTATCTGACTTTAACTATAAGCAGACATGTGAATGAAAATAAACAAGAACTCGGTAATGTTTAAAAACAAGTAGATTAAAATTAAATATGTAAAGGAAACATATAAGAACAAATTGATAAGATACTTGATTCTAATTAGACAAATTGATAAGATAATTGATTCGAGTTAGTATTTAAAAAGAAAAGTACAACGGGTTACTTCTTCTAGTTGTATGATTGATGTACAATATGTTGGAGTACAATAAGGCAGGTTCTTCTACAGAAGCTGAATATATGGCTCTGTATGAAGCTGTTAAATGCAATATGGTTGAAAAAAAAAAAAAACTTTAGCAGCAGGTATAAACCTGAAAACTAAAGAACCTATCTTAATATATGAATAGTAAAATGGATGTACTAGCTAACAATCCAACAAGCCTTATTAGATCCAAACATATTGACATCAAATATTAATTCCTTTGGGATCAATATGAGAAATAATACTAAAATTATTAAACATATGTCAACAGGTGTTCAAATTGCAGACATGCTGACAAAGCCACTACCAGGGAGGTTCCTGGAGTTAAGAGCGAAAATGGCATCAGAAGATTGATTAGTAAATAAGTTGTATCTTGATGTAAACTTATATATTTTTAATGATCTGATAAGGTTTTTCTGGGTTTCCCTTATCGTGAAGACAAATGTCGGATCACTATGTATACGGTTAGTAACAACCGTCCCAGACAAAGAGTAAGCGGAAGGTATGTCGATCAGTATTAAGAGTATTGTATTCAACTTTAGAATTTTGGTTATCATGATGTATTAATATAATTGTATATGTATTAATATGTAATTGCAATTAAAATTGTAACTTGGAAAAGAGATTAACTTTTGAGGGGGCGTGTTGAAATATTGATTTCATTTACAAAAGTTTCTCTCTTAAAAAGCAATTACGTTTTACTTACACTATACGTGTGATTTATTGCAACGACCTTTTTTTTTCTTATCATGCACATTTGGTAAACCTATTGTGAGTTCTGTATACACTCAACACTTGGTAACACATGTTAAACCTTGTGAATATTTATTGTATAGATTCCTAGAAGTACGGGTAAGAAATACTCGAAGAGGGTCATAAATAAAGGTATAATTTTGAGTGTTATATAGACCCTAAAATAGTTGAGTTATATAGCTCTTTGTGTGTAGTTCACTCGTATCCTTCAGACTGTTAAGACATACCTTCGATACTCTATTTGAAGATAAATAAAGTGACTATCTTCCTACAACAAAGTGCTTGAATTATTTACTAATATTAATCACACCACTATCCATAATCCCAATAAAAACAAATAGATTTTAATGTACGGTTTTGACTTTCCTACGATTTTATTATATGTATAGATATAACAAAATCGTAGGAAAGTCAATGATTAATGTATGGTTCTGTTGATTTATCTGTAAGTTGGGGATTGTATAGTTAGTTTCAAATGTTTATTGAGATTTGTGGAGTTTCGTAGGGAAGTAATTTGTTTGAATTAAATAGTTAAAAGGACTTCATTGTATTTAGTGGTATACCCTATATAATCATTGCATCTATATTGTAAAAAAATAAATATTTGAGAAGTTCAGTCTATCAGGAGAAGGAACATAAAGACCTAAGTTAAATTGTTTGACAAGATGTCGCAATTATTCAAGGCCTTGACTTTTTTCGGGCACAACACAGAAATTAAAGTGAAAAAATTATGAAAGTAGAAGTGCGTAATAAAAAGGTAATTAATATCTATTTGAATGATATAAAACTAAATTATCAAATACTAGCGGTCCGCCCCGGCTTCACCCGTGGTACATATTTCGCAATAAAAGGTAGCCTATGTTCTTTCTCAGGATCTAAAGATTGTCTGTGCCAAATTTCATCAAAATCGGTCCAGTACTTTATGCGTGAAAACATAATTACAAACCTTTCCTCTTTATAATATTAGTATAGATTTCATAACATTAAAATAGAATATCTATAATGAAGTAATTTAAAATGTATCTTTATAATATTATTATACCTAGTATAGATTAGAAATATTATAAAAAATGAGGAATATTTATGTTTGTACTAGTATTAATACTATTAAAACTGTGATTATAACACAACACGTTTTTCAAATCGAGTTCCGAACATGTGTACAATTTATTACGCACAAATCAAAACAATCGTTCCATACAACGCTTCCAAAGTTTCCAAGTTTTATATTGTTTTGAATTTCAGTTTCTTTGTTCTACTTTCGGTCCGCCCCGGCTTCGCCCGAGGTACATGTTACGTTTTCTCTACATAAAAACCATCCTCGTACTTCAAGGAATATAATAAAAAAAGAATTATCGAAATCGGTTCAGCCGTTATCGAGTTATGCGCTTACCAACACATTTTGCGATTCATTTTTATATATAAGAAGAAGATTACTCTACTTATTGCAAAGTATTTAGGTACTTAATACATTATTACAAGTAACTCTACTTGTTGCTAAGGTTACAGGGATAAAAACATCTTATTATTTTTAAGTAGCAATCGATATGGGTACCAATTTCGTAGAATTTCAAACGCGAGATTTAGCGAAAAACACATACACAATCGCAAAAAAACAACAACAAAAGGAAAAAATCACTAACATATTAATAACAGCCTCTTACTCTGTATTCATAAATGTGTAAGTATCTTATCTAGAATATAAATAACTAACTGTGCCGCGCGGTTGCAAACACGGACGAAACCGCAGGCAGAATTAAGTATTTCTATAGCTCATATGTTATTCTGGTACCTATATTAATATTAAGTTTATATTATAAACATACAAACATCCACCCTCTCTTTTCGCATTTATAATATCAGTATGATACATTTAAAATTCAATGTAATCCTAGCTCTATATACATGCAAATACTATGAAAGTTGGCCTAATGAGTGCTTACTGCTTATGTCTGCAAGTTCCTACGTGCAATAATTTGAAACACCTTAACACGTTTGCTCAATGTACTTGCATGTTAATTGATATTTCATAACGAATAAGGTCTAGTAAGTGCTTTACTGAAATGAACGTGTATGATGGAATTTTGCGTTTTGAATTTGGAATGTCGTGTCAGCCAGGCGTTAATTTATTTTTAATATTTTTTTTTAATTCGGATCCAGATAGTTTGTTACTGTTTCCAGCCAGTTATATTTTTTTTAAGTTCGGTGTCTCGTAGCAGTTAAGAGTGTTTCCCGCCAAAATCACGATACCCAAGCCTTATTATTACAGATAAATTCACCACGTTTACTCGTAATATTTTTTTAATATATGCACTAACGAAAAAAGACCATTAGAATATACATAAATTTCAATTCAGTTTAATTTAAAGCGTTTACAAATTAAACTGAAAATAATAATGCATAAGCACCGCTTAAACTCAACTAATGCTATATTCACGTCGTGTAATTAAAGTATGATTTAAGCGTCCTAACACCGTAATTTAATAGTTATTATCAAAGTAAGCGAAACTGTAATATGTTTCGTCTGTATAACGTACTGTATCATAGCGATAGGAGTATCATTCTCGCGGTTCCGCCAACTTGCCTGAGGAAGTATACGTAACTAGTAGGGCTGGCACTTCGCAGTTTTATAAAAGTATTTTTTTATGTGAATTAAATTATTTTGGATAATTAAATCGTAATTTTTTGTGTTTGTAAATATGATAAAAAATGAGTTAAACGATGTAAGAAATATTTAGACATTAAACTGATTTAAGGACCGCCTCCATGGTACAGAGGTTGACGCGTGAGCATAGAACCGACGGAGCCTGGGTTTGATTCCCGGTGGAGACGAAGAAAAAAAATGTCTTGGTCTGGCAGGACACAGAAGGCTGTCTTGTCCCTAAAGAAAATCGATCAGTGAAACAGATGGATGCATAATGCATCTGCCCCTTACCACTAGGGGACACGGGACTTCACTTTTAATTTGATTTAACATGACATATTTGATTATACTCACGTAAAATAAAACAACTGAAAACAATCAAAGATTTATTAGAAATTCATAATGAAATCAAAGACTCATCAATCAACATTAATAATTCAAAAAACTTTAAAAAAAGAATTATAAAGTTAAATAAATTTCAAATGCTTAGATTAAAATTACACCTAATTATAAATTTCTTAGAAATGTTTGGAATTGGAGTTTGTTAATTAATGTTTGTTTTGTCTAGCTGACTATCAATTATTATAACAGTCTTAATACTATTATAAAGGCGAAAGTTTGTAAGGATGTATGGATGTATGGATGTATGGATGTATGGATGTATGGATGTTTGTTACTCTTTCACGTAAAAACTACTGAACCGATTACAATGAAATTTAGCACACATATAGAGGGTAACTTGGATTAACACATAGGATAGGTTTTATCCCGGAAATCCCACGGGAACGGGAACTATGCGGGTTTTCCTTTGAAAACGCGGGCGAAGCCGCGGGCGGAAATCTAGTTATTTAATATACCTAATAAAGTTCAAGAGAAAATATTATTATGTGTCGAGAAAATAACAAACGTATGGTTATTATCGTAAACGTTAGGCTTTTGTGTGAAAGTCTAACATAAGTAGTGCAATAATAAATCTTATGATAATAACGATAATGATTCTTCATTTATAAAGTAAATAAACGATGTGTGTGTGTGTATGTGTGTTGTCATGTTTATGAACAGTTATGAACGTAAAAGTGAAAAACAGGCGCATCCTCAGTTGGATTCCTTGCGAAGAGAAACTCTTTACACAGTATAAGTAGTTATCTGCTATGATTCTCCACCGAATATATAAAACATGGATGCTTTTATAGCCATATATTCCTAAAATTCAAGGCCTAAATATTTTCTAATTTCTAGCTCGTGCCAGCCCTACACAGCGACTTCGTCGCGTCGGATATTAGCGTCGTTCGCAAGTAGATCACGTATTATTTGAGAGTTTGACTCTAACTTTGTTGTGCCAGAGAGGCCGAATTACGGAACGTGCCTTGCCGACAATATTCCATACTTTTCATACACTTACAATTGCTGTGAACCTTTTTATCTCGTATTCACATGATCAAAAAGGAATACCGAGTAATGGAAATATATTCGAGCGAAAATGTTTTTGGAGTACAGAATGTTATTAAAGTGTTGAGCTTGAGAAATAGATAAAATAATGATGATGGATTGACTGTTTGTTAGTTTACGGCTTTGTTAGCAAAGTGTGCGAAACGTCGGGAAAATAATATTATGAATAAATCCCGTTTAAAATCCGTTTAAAATCTTTAATTTCTAAACGTATAATTCTCGCGTAAAATCAAACACAGAAAATACTTTGCTCGTGTTGTTTCTGATGCAAAGTTCCATCCCCTACTTGAATTAGGACAATTTTAGACAAGATTCTATATTATACTAGCGGTCCGCCCCGGCTTCGCCCGTGGTACATGTTTACGTTTTCTCTACATAAGAACCATCCTCGTACTTCAAGGAATATAATAAAAAAAGAATTATCGAAATCGGTTCAGCCGTTCTCGAGTTATGCGCTTACCAACACATTTTGCGATTCATTTATATATATATACTAGCGGTCCGCCCCGGCTTCGCCCGTGGTACATAATATTTACGTTTTCTCTACATAAAAACCATCCTCGTACTTCAAGGAATATAATAAAAAAAGAATGATCGAAATCGGTTCAGCCGTTCTCGAGTTATGCGCTTACCAACACATTTTGCGATTCATTTTTATATATAAGATTCCTTAAAAACAATCATCATAATCAGTTCAGCCGATTCACACATACACAAGTTTACAATACAAACAAATAATTCCTCAATAAGAATATCCGATAGTGTGTAAAAATACCCACAGTTGTCTAATAAATAAAACAAAAAACTCCACGATTATTTGTGTAAGCTCTTTGTCCGTCCGTTTCGGTTCCCTCAACAGACTAAATAAGCCACATTTCATTCCCCAGTCTCCTCTAAACCACTCTTATAGTGTCGTGGAACTATTTGTTCCTTGGTTTATACAGTGTCTTGTTAGGACAAGTATTTGTTGGGTCAAGTATGGTGATATGTTTTGGAAGATGACGGGTAATGTTAAAACTGGAAGATATTTTTGAAAATTGTATTTAAATGCTTATTGTAATTATATTATTAACACTATGAATTGATGATATTCGTCGTTTCTGCTAACGCTTATTATTTAATATCTCTATCTAGTTTTGTGAGAGAAAATAATTATTTTTACAAGAAGAGGATTTAGAGACTTTTGTAGTTCAATTTGAAATTATTCGAGATTAGCGGTCCGCCCCGGCTTCGCCCGTGGTACATATTTTGCAATAAAAGGTAAGCCTATGTTCTTTCTCAGGGTCTAAAGATTATCTGTGCCAAATTTCATCAAAATCGGTCCAGTAGTTTATGCGTGAAAACCATACATTCATACATACAAACCTTTCCTCTTTATAATATTAGTATAGATGTCGGGTTAAAATTTATTCATAAGTAGGTATTTTGTATAAACATTTTAACGCAATTTATCCACTCTCCCAACAGATTTATGAATCAAAGCAATGCACGTAATATGACCACTAAACAAATCATAAAACAGAATACTTAAATATTCACAACCAGACATTGGAAAATCAATAGGTATGTTCATCAGACAATATTTTCCAGTCACGAGGCATAACTGTTCAAATCGAACATTGCAGCGAAAGCATTATGTTGATAAACATTTTAAAACTCAATTACCTTAATATGAAATAGCACTTATTTAAAAATTAAAATATTAAAGAGTGTGTGTGCCGGGCACACGAGCCAGAAGTGAAACTTTTTGTCAAGATTCAGAGATACCAAAATCGTTGCCTTACTGCATGACGTGACGGTATTACCAGGACACGACTTTGAAATTTTAATCTCAACGCGCCTAAAGAAAAGTGAAGTCCCGTGTCCCCAAGTGGGGTAAGGGGCAGATGCATTATGCATACATCTGTTTCACTGATCGATTTTCTTTAGGGACAAGTAGGTGATCAGCCTTCTGTGTCCTGCCAGACCGAGACATTTTTTTTTCTTCGTCTCCACCGTGAATCGAACCTAGGACCCCTCCCTCGGTTCTATGCTCATGCGTCAACCACTGTACCAAGGAGGCGGTCAAAGCCTAAAGAAGTGTCACTAAAAAAAGAGTCTATATATGTGTGTGTGTTTATACTTTTTCACGACTAACAAAATGAATGGAATATTTTATTATTTAAAATGATAGTTTAATAGACAATAGATGCAGTAATCTAGAGGTAAGTGACCTTTAATTTTTCAGGAAATGTTGCAGGGTTCATTTAGTATAATAATTTCACAAATGGAATTATGAGAAAGCACAAGGCTTTTGTATGATAAATGAATATGATAATATAACTATTAATCAGTATTAATAGTACGATAATTCATATTTTCACGATTCTTCCTACTAGCTTCATCAGTGGATAAATGAAATCGCTAGAGGTTTGTTCTCAATTTCATTATACAAATTTATGAGAGCGGCCTTTTGTCCAATTAAGTGCGAATATATGAATTATTTCGCGCCTTTTCGAAAGTCACAACTTTCGAAAATTAAAAGATTTTTCAAAAAAACTGGCCCTTAACGTTTTACCGAAACTCAGTATATCTTCTACAGCTTTATGGAAATAATTTATTTATCAAAAACCTTATAACCGCCTTCAAATTGTTGAAAGTTTGAAGGCAGCAGTTTTCAAATAAAAAAGAATCATTAATATCGATACACCCTAGTACTCGTAGAAAGTTCTGCAGTAATAAACGCGAAAAACAAAAATACCATCAAATTAAGAACCTCTTCCATTTTTAAGTCGGAATAACAATATCACAAAACATATTAATATTTGCATAAAATATCATTATCACAACTATCCGATTAACTCGCGCGTTTGACCGCAAAAAGTGAAATACACATAGTTTTGATTTGTTGGTGTCCACAAGCATTGTGTCGGATGACGCTGTCCCGGGAGAATTATATGAGCGTTGTATTGTTTGTCGCTAATGTTTTGTGAATACATTTTTCAAGTTGGTTGGTTATATTTAGCATAGCTGTATAATTCAACTAGTAAATTACAAGGTTTGTTACCCACCACTTCATTCGTGTACTTAGTGGTCAAATGAAAATCTCAAGGGTGTGAAATGTTTCAATACTATAAAAATTAGCCTATATCACTCGCTAGCTTAATTATATCCAGAAAAAAACATTCCTGTAAACTTTCTTCATTGTATCATGTAAGAACCACAACTAAACACAATCACGTTCTTATAATTTATAATTTAAAATGCATACCAGCACACGTGTCCCATATGTAAAGGTAAGCTAAAAATCGCTGACACAGAGCATAAATAAAATACGCGGTGAAACGGCAGGGATAGTAACCTTATTTCAATATCTCTGACCCTTGGCGCACCTCACTCGTAGGTACAACACTTTATTTCAACCTTAAACCTTAGTGTAGGGAACGGGGTATAAGCGCACGACGATTTTTTTTATTTAATTTAATTTTTCAACCCCTGATCACTCTGAGGCACCTGTCAAAGAACTCAAAGTAAAGTATCTTCATCAGTTCAGTATTTATTGATAGACGTCTGCTTTTACTTATGGATTGGATTACATACACCGATGTTCTATTTACCCGTTCAATAAATAGGTACCACGGTTGGTCGTTCGGCATTGATTATTAAGTTATAATAATTTATTTAATTTATACTTCATGGGGCTGCATTTTAATTCATATTGGTCTTAAATTTACTGAAATATTTATTTGCAACTGCTCTATATATTGAATAACGTGTATGGAAATTTTGTAAAGAAAGGTACCTCTTAAGGTTTTGCTTTAACTAATTTGTATAATCAAATAAAAATTGCATTGTACTTAAAATAGTTGGTTAACTACCTGATGAAACAGAATAAACATAAAAATATTGATTGAAATCGCTACCGCTTGTGAAGTGTCCCACATACTAAGTGTGAAATAAGAATTTATTATAGGATTCGCAAAGTCCTCGGATCTGTGACCTCTCTTATTGGTTTACCGCCAAAAAAGTGTCCTCTATTCGAGCACTTAATGTCTCTTACTTTAGCGACGTTATTTTGTTAGACTTTATAAATTTAAAAGGTATTTAAACTTTAATTAAAAATCCTTTTATAATGGTCTCTATTCATAATGTTGCGTGCTTATGCATTCAAAGTTAATGTACTTATTTACTTTTCTTAGCAAAGTGAATCATTTGTTTTAACTTTACCAAGAATAATGATATTTTTATTTAATAAATAAAAATCTCTCTCTCTCTTTTTATAATAATTATTAGAATGTTCAACTGCTAGTTCAAAGTACTTTTAAAGTTCGACGTGTAGGTAAGGACAAAAAGAAATATCATACAACTATACTAGCATAAACTCGCGGTTGCGCTCATGTTTCGAAATAAATAGTAGAGTTCACTTTAACATAATATCCACATTTAGAAATTAAAGATTTTGAAACGAGTTTTAAACGCGATTTATTGATTACCTATATTATTTATCCCGACGTTTCGAACAACTTATATAGCGATCGTGGTCACAGGTTTTCTTCATAAAAAGTATAGTTCACTTTAACTAAAAGACGAGAAATGTTTTAGCTTGCACGTTTTTCGCAATAGTATTTAACATTAGTCAGCTTTTTCGTAAAAGGTTCTAAAGAAGAATTGGCTAAACAAATACTTTTAAATAACCGCAGTGCAGTCTTCAGTTAGACCGACGTTTGAATCGTTTTCAATATACGTTTTTTATTATATTACTGAAAGCTTTTAACCGACACTCCGAAAAAAGGTTATTCTTTCGAAGAGTTATTTAATGGCGCACTAATGTATTGTTTCTTAACATGATACTTTACGTTTTTGGTTATAGAAAAGGCATTTCAAATTTTAAGTGAATCATGTTAAATTTATATGTTTTACTGACGTTTCGAAAAATTAAGCAAGATTTTTTTTGGTAGAGTATATTAATATTATAAAGCTGAAGAGTTTGTTTGTTTGTTAGAACACGCTAATCTCAGGAACTACTGGTCCGATTTGAAAAATTCTTTCGGTGTTAGATAGCCCATTTATATCATTACGCTAAGACCAACCGGAGCGGAGCCATGCGGATGAAAACGCGCAGCGCAGCTAGTAACTAATAAGGGTAGAGTAAACTTAATTAATGCCTTATAACTAGGGTATGGTTCATGGTTTCTAGACATGACTAATTATTGAGTTTCGGTAGGAAGGTATCATGAATGGTGATCTCTCAATCATAATTGACTTTGGATTGTTATAAGCAACATAACTGTAAAATACACTTTTGAACTTGCATTTTTACCTCACAGTTAAATAAACACATAACATAAATTACAACAAGTCAATAAAGCTTATTTTCCATACATACAAAAGAGATTTGTCATCAGTACTGAATGGCTGAGAATCGCGCATTTTGCATTATGCCGTCCCACTTTACCACGAGAATTGCACTGCTGGCTTTTTATAGCAACGCTTGTGGCTACGAAATCATTTCATTCGTATAAGGAAACGGTTTATTTTAATGTATTTTGTAATTGGTTGGAATATACTGATTTATTATTTATTGTGAATCGTATATTATAGCTACGTTTTCTCTGGAATATACTGATTTATTATTTATTGTGAATAGTTACGTTTTCTATAGTCTAACGTCTATAGTTACTTCGCTAAGTTAGCATTGCTTTATAATTAGTAAAGGTAACAATCTTATAACGTATAAACTTAAGAAATCAAATAGATAGGTACCTATTTAAATACACAAATAGGACTGCCTGTAAATAAAATATTCTTTTCTTACATATAAGGCACCATTTTATTTTATTTATTATTATTTATACTTCATAGACCATAGTAGTTAGTACAACACATTTACTTTTGGCCATTACGAAGTTATGGTGAAATAAAAAAAAACTATTACATTCCCTTTTTCATAAAGGCACATTCGTCAACCTATCGCTAATCAAATTAATTATAATTTATTTCATGTAATAAACACTAACACACGTTGAATTCACATTGACATCCTAAAGCATTAAAAACTTTTCACAGAAGCCGCTAAATTTACGCAAATCGGATCAACAGTTTTCACGAGTAATTCAGAGAACCACTTTCGTCAATCTCAAAACCGAGGTCCCAAATAACAACGTACATAAATTAAACAATAAACACATCAGCTAATACTATTAGAGGCCCGTGAAACAGTTAGGGGCGATAAATTTCCTTTACGCTGGATTAGAGCCTAATTTTACCATTATTGGATTTATATCGAGTGAAACATCAAACAACGCTATGGGGCAACGTATGCATTTATGGGATAATACAACTGTGTTGTACCTACTATAGTTTATAATACAACTATAAAGTTTTCATACAAAATAAATTATTTTAAAAATTATGATTTGACATCATAATGGAAGCAATCGAATAGTTGTTATTGCACGCCTCATAAGCGAAGCGTTGAGGTGGGTACTACTGTCACTTTGCGCAAAACATCTGTTTTTAATTTTTTTTTGTCTGTCCGTATCTTTACCGAGAATTGCGTCGAAACTATAAATATATAAATAAATAGATTAGATCTGTCTTGTTTTGAACAAGTAGAATATTTCTACTATATAAAAATAAGTCGGGTTTTACTTCCTGACGCTATAACTCCAGAACGCACGAACCGATTTCCACGGTTTTGCATTCGTTGGAAAGGTCTCGGGCTTCGTGAGGTTTATAGCAAAGAAAAGGTGTCTCTGGTGGCGAAACGGAGTTCGCCCGGTTTGCTAGTTAGAAATAATAATATGAGCTTTTTATTCCGAATTTTAACGTGATTCTGTTTGGAGAGAAGATGTACAGAGATTGTGTAAACAATACATACATACACGCACTAACGAAACAAAAAAAGATATGAGGAGAATAATTATGAAGCATATTAAAAAAATATTATTCAAGTTGACGATATTATAAACGAGTGGCTGGATTGGTCAAGCATCCGGATGCTTGACCAATTCAGGCCTCCCCGGATTGGCGTGAAACGATGCGGATTCGAGTCCCGCCTCGTGATCTAATTTTTTCTATTCTTTATAAATTTATATTATTAAAGTTGTTAAATATCAGCGGCATCCTGAAGTAAGAAATTAAACAGTCACGTGCCTCGAGGAACAATTAGATATCTAGGTGACCTTACCAAATGTGACATTATTCCCAACACGGCAATTTAACATAATAATATCTGTGTATTCAAATTGCCAATAAACTAAACATCAAATAGATGCCGAGAAATTGCTCCATACATATAAAAAGCTAATTTATTTTATGCTTATTACCTTTTCCCTAATGATATGTTGTCGTATCATTTTCATTTTGTATAAAATATCAAATAAATAACTTTGAAGATTTATAGCAGTGAATCAATATTAATATAATTTGTAGAGGTTTTGTCAACTTGGCCAGCGTGGTGGATTATGACCTGAACCCTCATAGGAGGCCCGTATCCCAGCAGTGGGAACGAATATGGGATGATGGTGATGATGATGAAACTATAATCTTAAAAATGATGCACCAGTTATAGAGCATAAACATAAAAAAATATACTGGCCGTATTGAGAACCTCTTATTTTTTTGTAGTAGTAGTAGTGTAGGTAGGTTATTATCACAGGACAGAATATTATAGAATAATATCTACATTCTATACACTATAAAAAACTTTCATGTAGCCCGAAAAAAAGCCAAGAACGTTGCTAGTACATTTATCAAAAATCAAAAGTCAAAAGGCACAAACCCAGGTTTAAACTTACGCGCGATTTGATATACGTTCAACAAAACTGCCGTTAATTACTTTAATTCGGTCACCAGTAGCCTTAACTTCCATAAAAATGATTGAAGACGTCTGTTGCGCTATCGCACGAAAAATATACTTTAAACTTCGCATAATTACACAACTTTCTGAAATATGTCTCCAACGAAATTAGTAGCAGTCGCTTTAATAAAATTATATTCGAGTTTCATGACGATTAAGCGAAATGGAAAAACTTAGTGCTTTTTATTGAATTCTGTATTGTTTTGTATAATGCTGCTTTGTTATTAAATTTTACAATTTATGTGCGATTTCGAATTTTAAATTAAATTAGTTCATACTAAGCTACCTACGGAGTTCTGAATAGAAATTATTTTAGAAATAGAATATAGCTTCTCGTTGTGGTTTCGCCCGGGTTGACCAGGAATAAAACTAAAACAATATATGGTAGCTAACCACACTAAAAATAATGTAACGTTTAGCTAGTGACAGAATTCTGAAAATCACGTCGAAAATCAAGATTATTTTGTACGAAAAAGAAACTTTTCCGTGCATTATTAGTATAAGTTCGTATTAAAATTGGATCAATACTTCTCAATGCGTCAATAATAATGTTATCAGAAATTTAACTCTTTAGTGGTTGATTTTTATCAAACATAAAGTTTGGGATGTTCATTGTTGGAATGAGTGAGTGTGAGCTTTTAGTAAGATTGCCAAACTTGGTACTTTTTACATTAGAAATACGTAGTTTTCCTGGTTTTCTCAAGTTTCCAACTGATTCTTATTCTCCTTTATGTTTGCATGTTCTTGTTTAGATACATTACTTGTGTTAATAAGTATAAAGTTTTTAGCGTTCATATAATATTATAGATACTAGTTCCCCGGGGCTTTACTTTTGCGGTGTATCTGCATTATATTTGCGTTGCTCTTTGTAACTTCAATCATCCTACCTTTAATCAAAATCAGTTCAGCAATTTATCTTCCCAATCGTAACTTACAAGCATACATAACACTGAAATAGAGAGTAGATTTTTATCCACATTTTTCAGTCCACATCGCATAGTACACACATAAAAATTATCCTAAAACATTCTGAATTTCTCAGACAGCGCTGGCCCGTCCGAATGATTCATGGCAGCCATTTTTTATTTCTCACTGCCTTGCAAGCTATATATTACATCCTTTGGTGCATCCCCGTATTTGTGGATCGTGATATATAAGAATAGTTTACTCACGTCATGCTTTATTCCCCCGAGGTAACCATAATATCTTATAGCAGTTATATTTCCAGGGTGTAAAAAGGACGGCGCTATATAGGTCGTGTAGCGCCATCACTTTCACACACTGGAAAGAATACTGCGATAAAACGTGGTACGAGGGCAGGATATAGTCATCACGGGATATTGAAAAACCCGCTTTATTGGACATAAATCTTGATACTTTAAACTGGACGCGTATAGATGCAATATCGTGGACACGTGTTGGGTCTTAAGTAAGTTGGTATTGAGTTCTTATTATGTGAGATTCGATTAGCAATGTTAAAAATTTAAATTAAACGAAACACTACAAACAACCTTCTATAATAGCTTAAACTTAAGTAGTTAAATTTAAAAAAAAAATTGGTTGTCTGTAAAGTCGGTTTACTGACGATAGTTGAACGTGACAGCGTCCGATTGTGCTTCTTTGTCGCTCGTTCCGCGCTCTCGCTTGCACTTCAAGTCTTACATGGAACGCCTCAGAGCGAGGTAACGCCGCATGAGTCATGTTTTTTCGTACGTGCGCCGGCGCTATCGAATTATAAGACGTTGTCACGTCAAAACATTTTTTACTAATAAATTATAATACACTAGCAATGCCCTGCGGTTTCACCCGCATAGATAGCGATATCGTTACAGTGAAAAGTCTACTATAGGTTGGACTATTTTTAATTTTTAATCACATGAAAATCACCTTTACCCCGTCCCGCACTACGGCCTTTTTTTTTGTTTTAGTGGGGAAATCTTTCATAGATACCCACGGCCTCCGGGGGAGGGGCCGTGGGTTATGTCGGATTCCTACCGACCAAAACCCCACTGTGTTCCGTCAAGACGCATATTGGTAGAATTCCTCCGTGACCCCTGCACTACGGCCTGCTCGAACAGTATACCTACTATTTTCTGTAGATTGACACTTTTAAAAATTCGTTATATCTTTTGAATGGAATATCCAATTCTTTTCATTTAAAAAGTATTTTGCTGGTATTGAAACAGTCTATAATAAAACATCATTTAATGGGATAAGGATTAATATATGTGTATGGATAACATGGTTTTATTACTGTCGGCACTTATATTTACTTTGAAAACGTAAAAAAGTTGTTGTAGTAACATAACTACTGAAGATGGACATATGGTATCGCGGACTTTCTTGTAGATATTGATCCATTCTATAATACCGTAGAACATTTTTTTGTTCTATCTTCAATAGATTCCGCAGCGCACGCGATGACAGAAGTTTTATTGAGGATTTTTTTACACCTTGGGTTACATTATTGCATTTTTGGTAAGGATCTCTAATTTTTTTGAAAATGCAATATAGCCTATGTTGCTCAGTAAAGATGCAGCTTTCTAACGGTGAAAGAATTTTTGAAATCGGTCCAGTAGTTTTTGCGTGAAAACCATACATACATACATATTACATACATACATACATACTTACAAACTTTTCCTCTTTATAATATTAGTATAGATATCCTCTTTATAATATTAGTATAGATATAACCTAAAACAAATTTGGACGTATCTAGAGCGCAGTATATCAGCGAGTCAATTATATCGGATAGCAACTTTAATATTTATCCGAGTTGATTATTCAAATCAGGTCTATTCTGTATTCCTTCATGCTCAGATAAAGTGTATGTGAATGTAACGGCACAGATTATGAGTGAAGGCGACGGAGATTAAGGAAAAAATACTACATATTGTTAGTCCACATATGTCTATTTGTTCGATTAACTCTAATACTACTGCTTCGATTTTCAATCGGTATTCACTAAAAGGGTAGCGTGATTCTGAAGGAAGGTTTGAGAATATAATTTATTAAGTTTAAGACAAATTGGGAAAAGCCGCGGGCGGAAAGCTAGCAATAAAATAGAAGTTGTATGTTTGGATGGATTTTACTAAAAAGCTGTGGAATTGATTTTGCCCTGTAATAGTTCGTATTTTATATGTAAGAGGGGAGCTTATGTATAGATAAGACTAGAGGTCCGCCCCGGCTTTGCCCGTGGTACATATTATTTCGCAATAAAAAGTAGCCTATGTCCTTTCTCGGGTATCAAAATATCTTCATACCAAATTTCATGCAAATTGGTTCAGTAGTTTAGGCGTGATTGAGTAACAGACAGACAGACAGAGTTACTTTCGCATTTATAATATTAGTATGGATTAGGGGAAGGATATAGAAGGGATAACAAAGAAGCCTGTCAAATTTTCACCCTCTTTTTCCATAGAGGGTGGAAATTTGACACGCACGTACCAAATAGTTTCAGTGGAATTTTCCATTTCTATATTATAATTCAACTGTTTTAAAGCTCTCTCACAATTATTGTTATGACATGGTAAATTTTATTTAAGAATAGGTACTTTAAATTAGTTTTTATTTGAATGAACGAATGTTTAGTTCATTTATGTAAATGCGACCGCGCAAAGTGTTATATTGTGTTTACGCGGTAGCAACAATTTTCTCTGTCACTTATTTTACCTTCTTCTATTCTTTTCTTTTACCTTCGACCGCCTCCTTGGTACAGTGGTTGACGCGTGAGCGTAGAACCTGGGTTCGATTCCCAGTGGAGACCAAGAAAAAAAAATTTCTTGGTCTGGCAGGACACAGAAGGCTGATCACCAACTTGTCCCTAAAGAAAATTTTGAAACTAAGTAACTATTTAAGAAAACTTGTCGATCAGTGAAACAGATGTATGAATAATGCATCTGCCCCTTACCCCACTTGGGGACATGGGACTTCACTATTATTTTACGCATTCGCAAAGATATATTTTTACCAGCTAAAAACATTTAATTTAATTTCTTCCTTATATTTAAAACTTGATTCAAGTTTTCACTTCCGTACTTAAAAACCTTCTCATATTATTATACTAGATTTCCGCCCGCGGCTTCGCCCGCGTTTGCAAAAGAAAACCCGCATAGTTCCCGTTCCCGTGGGATTTCCGGGATAAAAACTATCCTATGTGTTAATCCAAGTTACCCTCTATATGTGTGCTAAATTTCATTGTAATCGGTTCAGTAGTTTTTACGTGAAAGAGTAACAAACATCCATACATCCTTACAAACTTTCGCCTTTATCTTCTTATATATAAAATTCTCGTGTCACAATGTTAGTCTGCATACTCCTCCGAAACGGGTGGACCGATTCTCATGAAATTTTCTGTGCATATCGGGTAAGTCTGAGAATCGGCCAACATCTATTTTTCATATGTACCACGGGCGAAGCCGGGGCGGACCGCTAGTAATATATAATATTAGAATATTAGATATTAGATTCTTACACAGATTCCTTCAAACTCGTTTAACAAACACGTCTTCAATTACATAATCTAAACTACTATATTACACTCATATCAAGCAATTTCGCTTATAAATTGCACGCGAGATGTAGTCGAGTCGTGATTTGTGTGGCTTGTGAAGGAATGGAATAGAAAATGAGACCACTCAGTCTTTCGCTACTCTTGAGATGCTGTCATAAGTGTTTATGTTAGGAAGATATAAAGGCCTGGTTTTTAACCGACTTGAAAAAAAGGAGGAGGTTATCATTGAAAAAATAGATATAATATTATGTATGGCAAAATAATTATAGATTTAGGTCATTTATTAATCACTAATCGGCCCTGGCTTCGCCCGTGGTATAATTATAGTCTATGTAAATCAGTGATCACGTACATGTATATGTGAAAGGTGAAAGAATTTTTGAAATTCGTCTAGTAGTTCCTAAAATTTTATTAGTATTGATATCTAAAATCTTCATAGTCAGCATATCAACTATGAATTTTTAATGATATAAAAAACTGAAGTCCCGTGTCCCCAAGTGGGGTAAGGGGCAGATGCATTATTCATACATCTGTTTCACTGATCGATTTTATTAAGGGACAAGTAGGTGATCAGCCTTCTGTGTCCTGCCAGACCGAGACATTTTTTTTCTTCGTCTTCAGCGGGAATCGAACCCAGGACCCCTCGGTTCTACCCACATGCGTCAACCACTGTACCAACGATGTTAAAATAAAACGTGAAGCACTATAATAACACAATAATGTTACACTCGTACGTGCATACCCATGCGTGTGTGCGTGACTGTAATAGAGGTCTGATGAAAATTTTACCCCTTGTTAGGAAAAACTGACAAGTCATTTCCTATTTACCTTAGGAAATCGTTGCCAAGCATATATTGTTAACACAAGTTTTTGTAGTAATTTGAATTATATTATTATAGTTAATTTCTACTTGCCTAAAGTGAGTTAGAAATATATTACAGACTAGCGGTCCGCCCCGGCTTCGCCCGTGGTACATATTTCGCAATTAAAGGTAGCCTATGTTCTTTCTCAGGGTCTAAAGATTATCTGTGCCAAATTTCATCAAAATCGGTCTAGTAGTTTATGCGTGAAAACCATACATACATACTATACGTAATTACAAACCTTTCCTCTTTATAATATTAGTATAGAATTCATAACATTAAAATAGAATGTCTATAATGAAGTAATTTAAAATTTAATTCCTTTATATTGATATTGATATAAATTATATAAAAATGAATCGCAAAATGTGTTGGTAAGCGCATAACTCGAGAACGGCTGAACCGATTTCGATAATTCTTTTTTTATTATATTCCTTGAAGTACGAGGATGGTTTTTATGTAGAGAAAACGTAAATATGTACCACGGGCGAAGCCGGGGCGGACCACTAGTTGATAATATAATATGATCTGAAATAGCGTGTGCATTTATTATATCATCGAGAAAGTTTAAAGCTCGAAATAAAAATACCTTACCTTTTAAAAATGGGAAAATGATTAAAAACTAAAATTAGCATTTTAATTATGAAAAAATGCATTTTAAATCCTTCAAGCGCGTAATTTTATCATGAAAGAGAAGAGATTATAAAATGACAAAATATCATTCATGCTTATATTATTTTTAGCATTGAAAATTATTTTATAAGTACACTGACTTCACGTAGTATAAACCGAAGTCGCTGTTCTTTGTCTGTCTATCTCTATGTAGGCTTAGATCTTAAACCTACGCATCGGATTAAGCGTTTTTTTTAAGATAGAGTTGAAATTTATATAATCTCTACTAATATTATAAAGCTGAAGAGTTTGTTTGTTTGAACGCGCTAATCTCAGAACCTACTAGTCCGATTTGAAAAATTCTTTCGGTGTTAAATAGCCCATTTACCTATTGAGGAAGGCTAAGTCTATTACCTTGGAAAGTTGGTTTCTTTTGATACAAAAAGCAACGAAAACGAAGTAGACAGAAGAATAAGTACAGCCTGGAAAAAATACTGGGCCCAAAAAGAAATTCTAAAAGGTAATTATAGCCTTAAAATAAAAAAGACAATAATGGATTCCTGTATTCTTCCAAGCCTTACTTATGCAAGCCAAACATGGGTCTTCACAGAACAAGTAAAGAACAAAATTTCATCATGCCAACATGCAATGGAACGAAGTATACTGAAACTAAGAAGAATAGAAAAACAAAGGAACGTGGACATTCGCAAGAAAACCAAACTAACAGACGCACTTAATTTCAGTTTAAAACAAAAGTGGAAATGGGCAGGACACCTCTCCAGATATAAAGATGACAGGTGGACATACCATACCACTAAATGGCAGGGCCCAATCGGCAAAAGGAAAGTGGGAAGGCAGAAGAAGAGGTGGGTGGACGACATAGAGAAAATAGCAGGAAAAAACTGGATGCGTATGTCCCAAGATAGGGATCTTTGGTACAAGATGGAGGAGGCTTTTACCCATAAGGGGCCACCTAACAAGGAATAGATTAATAAAAATAAAAATAAAAAATATATACTTATTATAATTATAAAAGGAAAAAAAAATAACTGAAATGTAATAGTTATGTATGATTATGTATTTACTAATAATTGTAAGGTGGAAATAAATAAAGCTTATTATTTATTTTTAAGTCTATATATTATCATCACGCTAAGACCAACAAGAGCAGAGCAACGCGGGTAAAACCGCGGGGCACAGCTAGTACTATATTATATGTATTGGTATAGTTATGTTGTAGACAACGCGTGTGAAGCCACGCGAGGAATTCTAAATCTATCTGCAATCCAATCACAATACGTTCAGCCATTTTACATAAAACAGAAGCAAACATAAAACTTTAATTGTTATTAGGAAGATAACAAGATTCAGTAATGAATGCGGACATACTCTCAGCTCACTATTAGTATGCTAGCACACTAGATGTAAAGGTGTGTTGGCTCATACATTTTGATTGCAGTCGTCTCCGCCTAATTACGCGCTGCGGTAATGTGGCACAAGCAAATGGGAATTTCTTAGCTTACAAATGGAATATGTATTGTGTTAAATTTTGAGTGAAAATAATGGTTGAAGAATTTGTTTATGTTCTTGTTTAAATTAGTGAAATGGCTTTTATTTCACTTTTTTTTATTTTATTTTAAAATGGCGTCTGTAAAGAAATTCTTATAAGTACTACTACATAATATAAACGAATAAAGCGTAAAACTATGGAGCCAAAGCACAAAAAGGGGTCATTGAGGTAGTACAACGTCTGCTGGGGCAACAAGTTTTCTATATAAAAAAAATCCTTAATAGTATTTGAACTATTACAAAAATAGATACATTTTGTTGGACAAACCTCTAACTTTAATCATGATTTATCACCTTCCATCCCCTACATTATTACATCAACTTATAAAACAGGTACTATGATCTAAAATGTATGTCACGTGAGGTAAGCATTCTTCATAACGACGATATTGCATCCGTCATTACGTGACAGGACAGTAAAGGGGATAATTGAATACTTTATTATATATAACCTCCTCCTTTTTTTTGAAGTCGGTTAAAAAGGTTAAAAGCTTGCAAATTTGAACTATGTAGTTCATGAGTTATGTGCTGCTTTTACGTCTAAATCAGACCAACCTACTTCCTACTGATCTAATATTATTAATGCGAAAGTTTGTAAGTTTGTTTTTCCTTCACGTAAAAACCCCTGAACCAATTTTCATGTAATTTGGCACACATGTGATAAAACCGCGGGGCACAGCTGTAAAAATAATATTCTATAAATGCGAAATTGAAATAATGTATGGTTGATTTAGCAATCAACAAGCGATTTATCAATGTATATACAAACTAGTATTTAGTTTAAAATGAATATATTTTTCATTTTCATTTTAATTAACCTGCTACTCATGCAAAAACAGCGGATCCACGACCACGGAGTACCACACGAGTAAAACAGCGGGTTCTAGCAGTGCAGGATTTGAAGGCAATCTAAGTATTAAATTTAATAGTTTGTGAGGGTGAATGGATGGATGGAATGTCTGGAGATATCCATAATAGTTTGATTAATGTTTTGTGGGAAAGTGTGAACCTTACGGTGGATTGGATCTAGATAAAATGTCGTATTGAGATATATAATAGCCAGGTAACATGCGATTGAAGCCACGCGTTGAAGGTATTCCTTTTCTTTATAATGTCTTCCTGTCACGTCGAAATAGAGCGATTTTAATATATGAGTTATGTGGCTAGAGTACCTAATAAGGCTGTTTAGAAATCTTTTAATAAATAAAATAAATTATACAGTTCTGCTAGATATAACCAACTAACTTGAAAAATGTATTCACAAAACATTAGCGACAAACAATACAACGCTCATATAATTCTCCCGGGACAGCGTCATCCGACACAATGCTTGTGGACACCAACAAATCAAAACTATGTGTATTTCACTTTTTGCGGTCAAATGCACGAGTTAATCGGGTAGTTGTGATAACGATATTTTATGCAAATATTAACATGTTCATGTTTTTATCCGACTACGAAAGAAGGAGAGTTATGTTTTAAGTGTATTCTACAGCCCAAACTGCTGGACGGATTTTGACTTATAAGGTGTTGTTGTAATCATCAGAATTGTGGTAGTGACATGACACAGCTACATAAATTATTAGCAGTCAGGTTTTTTGTTTAAATAATAATTATTGTTTCAATAAATCTGGTATGGATGAAACGTTAAGGGTCACTAAAATATTATGTAGACTATCCAGTATGGTGTAGACTGCAGATGCGTTTAGCAGCTGTTTAACTTATCAATTTTAAGTTTTTACCGTGGTTCCTATAGGAACATCCTTAAAATAAGTGGGCGAAACCGCGGGCGTAAAGCTAGTGTACTTATAAATACATGATGCAACGATATTGCACTAAAGCTACGTTCTCATCAGGTGAATAATTAACGGCTTACAGCTTACCTTCAGTTCGTCAGGCTTCATTATATCTTGTTCATAATGCCTATGTAGAATGTGCAGGGACGGTAGGATGCAATGTACATAAGTTTAATTTGAAATTAGAGGTAAATTTTGTTTTTAGGGTGTTTTCTCTGGTAGTATTGAACTGAGAATGAACATTTTTTGACCACTTTTGTAAAAATAGACTGTTCTACAGTAGCAATGTTAAATAGTTTGTATTTTTTTCAAGTTTTTGCGGAGAAATTCAGCAGGCTGTGAGAAGACGTGTGATGAGCGACTGGTTTATTTTAAACTAGCTTTCCGCCCGCGGCTTCGCCCGCGTTTTCAAAGAAAAGCCTGTTCCCGTAGGATTTCCGGGATAAAACCTATCCTATGTCCTTTGATGATACCCGAGGGTATCAAAATATCTTTATACCAAATTTCATGCAAATTGGTTCCGTAGTTAAGGCGTGATTGAGTAACAGACAGACAGACAGAGTTACTTTCGCATTAATTATAATATATGTATGGATTGCTTTATTATCACTACATATAGTATAATAAAACAAAGTCGCTTTCTCTGTCCCTATGTCCCTTTGTATGCTTAAATCTTTAAAACTACACATCGGATTTTGATGCGGTTTTTTTAATAGATAGAGTGATTCAAGAGGCGAAGGTTTTAGTATATAATTTATTAGCTTTTAGACAAAGCGGCCGAAGCCGCGGGCGGTAAGCTAGTTATATTATATTCTTACTTAGATAGTAGAGACAATTTATCTTATATATAAAAATGAATCGCAAAATGTGTTGGTAAGCGCATAACTCGAGAACGGCTGAACCGATTTCGATAATTCTTTTTTTATTATATTCCTTGAAGTACGAGGATGGTTTTTATGTAGAGAAAACGTAAATATGTACCACGGGCGAAGCCGGGGCGGACGGCTAGTCTTATATATAAAAATGAATCGCAAAATGTGTTGGTAAGCGCATAACTCGAGAACGGCTGAACCGATTTCGATAATTCTTTTTTTAATATATTCCTTGAAGTACGAGGATGGTTTTTATGTAGAGAAAACGTAAATATGTACCACGGGCGAAGCCGGGGCGGACCGCTAGTTAGATAATAAAATATAAATAAGTATATTATACTATGCATTTCAATGATCCAATTCGTGAAAATTTTCCACAGTACGTAATCAATATTCCCTCCACATTCACTCATATGCCTTGTGATTTATACTAAAATTATATCCGTTGTTTACTCCTTAAGTGGGGATCCCATTACCGCTATGGGACCCGGCGGGCTCGTAAATTCGTTCTTGTAAGCGAAGGTCTAATGTGGATGTATAATTAAAATACCTTCGCGGATAAAAATGTGCGATCATGCCTCGTTGGCGCGCCAGCATACTAGAGTATGTGTTTTGGGATTATTCGTAAATACAAGCTGAAAACTCAAACTTAAATTTATAAGTTAATACTAGTTTATAATTATATAATTTGCAATAATCATATTTATATTTATTACTACTAGCTGTGCCAGGTGGTTTCACCCGCGGATGAACCCGGGCAAAATCAAGTATGCTTTGTATATATATTATGATAATAATTCAGTCAAAATAAATTCACTTAATGCTTAGAGTACCTATTCAAATTATTTATAAATGAGTATTTTTTATTTAATAAATAATATTTCTATTCCTTAAAAAAGTCTCATATTTTTACTTTATCCAATTGAGGTACACTTAATAATTCCATTTGAAGAATAAATTATTTTTGCGATATCAAAATGAAGTCATTAAAACGACACATAAATGGGCAAAATTGAAAGGTAAATTAATGCAGTGTTAAGTTAAATTATCCGTTTATTAATTCAGTTCAATTTGCTCGGATTGTCCGTTTGTGTGTCTCGAAATATATCAGTTCCATATGGCTCATTAATTTTTAATTAATTTTAGCCATATCGATCAGGAATCATATTGTTTTCCTTCTATTAAGCGCGTCACACACGGTGAAGATACGTGTGTGACGCGTTATGTTAAGATTCTCTAATATAAAATATTACAGTATCTTAAGGTATATGGTATCAGCGTTCTGACCATCATTTTTCTTTTTGTCATTGCGTACTAAGTACGTAGAACCGCCATCCTGTTACAAATGACCCGAAACACTGACACAAAATTTCGGGTAAGATGATTTCATTTAAATGAAGGAATTAAATGGAAAAGCGAAGAAAATTGTTTTCCTTTTTCTTTATTTTCATATATATTTTAATATGTACAAAATAAAAAAAATAGAGTATGTTTATTAGTTATACAGTATACAATAATAAATATATAAATGTACTGAATGTCCTCAGTAAGTTACGGTTGCATTTCGTTTTAGAGTACTTTAGTGCTTTAAATAAACTATTAAAACAAATTGGTTTGAAATAAATAATTATAAATATCGACTACCATTGATGGACACCAAAATAGCAGCAATAACCCTAAACACAGCAATTAAAAATTCAAATTTAACGCTTCATTTGCGTTCACCATCGCTTATTGGTTGAGCTCATAAACGAACTGACATTACCATTAATTTGTTGTGTCATTAATTATTATCGTGCCGTAAAATTTTATCACACCTTATTTATTATTCAGTATCTTCCAGTTTTATGAGTTGTTTTTACGTGTTGTTTTATTTCCATGAATGTACGTATTTTTATAAAACGCATGGAAGCGGCGAGAATATATTTTACAGGACGAATGTGAAGAGATTTTATGCGTAGGTATTAATAAGATAAAAACCCATGGAAGTTGGGAGAAATCAAATATAAATCAAATATTGGATTTAATTTTTTTGACATCTTAGAACTACGCTTTAACAGTCCATTCTCTAAAAATCATTATCATCAGCCGGTTTATTTTATTCTAACATTTTTAAAATTTATAACAAATCTTAATAACCACAAATGATACGTATAAAATCTGTAAGCACACGGTTTAACAAAAGAAAATTAATTTCATTACACCGCAGCAAAAAACGGCAAAACGGGCCGACGCACAGTGTACGGAAATCGCAATCTAGCGGGATTTAATTCAAAATTTGAACAATGATTTATCTAGCATTTATTGATGTCTATTTATTCCTTAGCTACTACTTAATAGGACAGCTTATTTTTTTCTTATGTGGGAAGGTCAACATTAATATGAGAAATGTTTATATCAGCAGCAAAACGGAGTCACACTCACTACGTGTTTTCCAGTGTTAATTTGCGCCAATTCCGTTTACAATTACGAAGCGATTATTAAGTCAATAGTGTTTTTTACTTTATTTACTATAGTATTTGTGTTTAATATGTAAGTACATACACTTTTTGTTTGATTTATACTGGCAATAATAGGCAAAACCAACCATTTCTGTTAGGACACAAAATATACTTCGATTTATTAAGATTTTAAATTCATTGGACCCGAAAACACATTATATAGCATAATATAGCAAAGTGTATACCATCACAGTAAAGCTGATGATTTAAACTAACTGATGCAACTCAAAAACTTTGCGCTTTTTTGCGGCACCCATACATTTTTTTTCAATTTTCAGCATGGCTATCGAAATAACGAAAATGCTAATTTTCGAAATTTGGTCTTCTAATAGTAATCAATTTGACAAAGTTTTTTCATTTTTTATGTGTTATTATCCTCGTATAACTTATACTGGATTTTCTAAAAATAAAATCAAGGGTTTGTTGAGAGCATTATGCCAACAAATTGAAGTTAAATGGACTACATGTCATCGTCATCGAGATCGTTTTTTTTAGAAAATAATGTGATTTTGTTAAAAACAACTTTTTCGCCAGAAAGTGTTTTACTAACTATAAGAACACTTATTATAACTTATTTCAATCAAAATTAATAAGTTCCGTATCATCAGAATTAAATCCCGCTAGATTGCGATTTCCTTACACTGTGCGACGCGGTCCAAATTTCGGCGGGCGGCTGTAAAATGAAAAAAATAAGCGGGCCAAAGAATCAGGATTAGCAATTAAGATTACAGACGCGGTAATGAAAGCTAAACAGAGACGGTCAAACGGGAATTAGTGGAATCGTTAATTCTTAGAATATGAACGTGATAGGAATTTGAAGCGGGCAAGAGGTATCTGCGGTATTTTTAAGGAATATTGATTGAATAGAAGGTAGGGCTACAGGCAGGCAGGCTTTAGATATAATACAACCACTTTATATTATTCTACGCATGTATTTATAAGTTATGATGAAGGTAATGTACATTAGAATACAAAAACAACGTTCTAATTGTTTTGTAGATTTCTATATACTAATTATGTGCTAACACAGACTATTTTCTGTCTGGTCTAATTTTATTTAGATCCGTTTAACAAGACTGTTTCTGCATAACAAACATTTAAACTTACAATTATTACAATTGTGTATTATAAATTTTATGTCATACCTACTAGCTGAACCCGGCGATTATACTCGCATTTTTGGTCTTAGCGTGATGATAGCCTTCCTCGATAGGCTATCCAATCCTGAAATAATATTTCAAATCGAACCGCATAAGATTATTGAAACTAAACAAACAAACTATTCAGCTTTATAATACTAGTATTATATGTCATATATATACGCAAAATATTCGTTGAAATCATTAAAACATTAGACCATTACCGTTAGAATTGAATGAATAGCATAGCGTGATATTAAAATTAACGCGAGGCGAAAACTACTCAATTAACATACACCATAGCAACGAGTAGCGTCATATGCATTCTAATTTATATATCAGAATATTTAGTATATCTATCTGCAAGTCACGTAGGCTTTAGGGAATTACTTTATTATTTCTATATTCTGTATTTAAGAGGATTACTTTGGAAAGTCTATTTATGTTCGACCTATTATTTGAAAGAGTTGTGAAAATAACTGTGTTTTTCTGAATGTGGAATTTTCAGGTTCTAACTATAAATAGATGTAAGCTTTCTAGGCTTACAAAAAGACAAAAGCTAATTTATTGTAGACTGGTTTTCCATGCAGGATTTTTGTCCTATACCACTATGTGAGTTTATTGATTTTGAAATAATAAATATTTCTTTAAGCGGGCTGTGTTTTTAGATTAAAAATTCTGATTTTTTTACCCTCAACAAGTGTATATAATGTGACAAGAGTATATGAAGATGAAAGTGTTTGATGAAAAAAATAATGCTATCAAGTACGGGAGCAAGACTTCATAATTTTATACTACAAAACATTATATTATGAACTACTTTATCTGTTTCTAAGCCTAGTTTATAATCATAGGTTTATATACACTGTAATAAAACTAAAACAGTGACGTCAATCTCTCTGTAATTATCTTAGTGAAATTAATTCGGTGTGATGGCGAACCGCAAACCGCATCTGTTGTTATTTACTTTATACATTATTAATTGTATATGGTAGTTTATACTTATACAAATATACAGTAGAAAAGATAGAACAATAATCTTCTTTATATATAAAATTCTCGTGTCACAATGTTAGTCTGCATACTCCTCCGAAACGGTTGGACCGATTCTCATGAAATTTTCTGTGCATATCGGGTAAGTCTGAGAATCGGCCAACATCTATTTTTCATATGTACCACGGGCGAAGCCGGGGCGGACCGCTAGTTCTTTTATAACAAAAACGAATAATCAAATCTTAAAATTACTTGTATCGGTCATTATTATTATAAATATGTATAATCGTATTTGAAAAAAGTTAAGCAAATGTGCAGTTCTAACAAAACTAAATAACTTATTATTCTATGTCACTTGTATGTCACCGTTACTAGGTTACGTTGTTGAATTTTGTTGAACTGTCAAATGTTGCCTATTAAAATGGCTCTATTATAGTAACAATTACCGTTAGCCGATGTTGATAAAATCCGATTAATGTTAAACGTCAGCTTAAATACCATAATTAATTAATTATTTTATCCGTTTAACACACAGGTTTAACAGCTCTTCATTTCAAAATTAATTTTAAATGTACTCACACGTATTAATGTATGAAATATTAACTTTATAAATATAAATACAAAAATATTTCATATAATTCAAATTAGTATGAATACAGTCTCTCATGCAATCCATTTCAAGTTTGCAAATGTTCAGACTCTTGAACAGTCTTCAATACGTTCACAAGCAAATTGCAGACGAATATTTTACCTTTCGATAAATAAATATAACATTCAACAACATGCGGGGCGAAATTGTAAAAATTTTGCAGTTGAAAATTGGCCGTCTGGGGCAGGGACGGATTCTGATGTTTTAGGGCCTTTATTTGAAAAAGTCGTATTTTATTATTTTTAAGCTATTGCATAGCTTCTATCGCGGGCCTTGAGCGCGGGGACCGAATCCAGAAATTATGTAACGAAAAACCTCACGCTCCCCACTCCGACGGGCGCGGAGGTGTGGCTTGAAGGCATAGCATGCAATAGCTTTACCGCGGCAGTCCCCGAGTGCCACACGTCTTTTTATTTAAAAGTAGAAACAGATATAATTAATAAAATAAGTAAAAATAGGTACTAAGTGAAAAGTTAAAGTTTTTATGATCTTATCGAATTATTACAATGTTATTGCTTGTACAAGCAAATGAAATGACCAATTTTAATAAATTTCAGTAGAATACTTTCTAGTAGGTAATACCAGTATGCAGTAATCTAGTACATATATATACTCTTATCGTATCTACGTTCGAAGATACTCGTTTACTAAATCATTCTGATTATTTGATCCCTAATTATTTATTTTATTTTCAGGTGTAATTTTTGGATCTCAGCTCTACAGTTCTATACTCGTGTTTGTAACCGGGCCCTTAAATCTCAGGGCCCCAGTCCCACATAATTCATCACAGAAATCCGGTGTAGAGATCAAGATTGCAAGCAGGTGGACGTACGAGGCCGATATTGCGAAAATTCTATATCTCCTTTCAATTTCTTCTGATGCTATTTTAGATAAGACGAATATCTGTATCGATGTTATGAGATATTTCAACCGTATAGAAATTGCAGAACTAAAATGTATCACTGATTTCTGGGATATTGATTCTAATACATTTGCATGGGGATATTACTGTGCTGGTTTCAATTTCAGATTATGTATTGGATGTGCTAGTTTGTGTGTTTGAAAAGGGGTATGAGTACATATTGTATCGTTTGGTAGACTTGCATTTGTGAGCTTCGAAACTTGTAATGTAAATATTGAGATTTATTAAACAAAGATAGAGATAATTTTTATTAAAAAATCTAAAATACAATTAAAATACAATTTGGCGTAGGATTATATTGTTCTGGATGTTGGATACTACTACTGTTGCTTACTCAGAATATAATTAATATAGTTCGAGAATTTTGGATGAAATTTGATACACTGTTTAAAAGCTCTTCCATCGTAATTATGAAAAAATACCAGACGAACATGGTTCGATGAGCTGTTAGAAACAATCACATAGGTAATTTAGTAAGGTAGGTAGGTAATTTATAAGAAATAGGTAATTTACAACAAAGCCACATTCTAACTACACAATAAGTCTCAAGTATCAAGCTGTGTCATACCATCGCCGCAAATAAAGAAATCTCGTAAATCTGCGTAGTTGCCACATAGTAAAACATTTTGATCCGACGTTGGGAAACACAACAATGAGGATTATTACGATCGGCGGTTTCTTGGAAAAACAAATTGAATATCTTGTCCCTTAGCAATATTTCTTTAGTGGACTGTTGTTTATGTTGTATCGTTTTAATAAGTTTTATTGTATGATGTATGAAAGTATTGAATTCTAATTGAAGTTGTTTGCGGTTTGTTTGGTTTTCAACGTTATTGTTATATTTATAGTCCGTTGCATTTTTGTTTAGAATAAATTATGTATGAATTATTGAAGTGAAACTTCCAGACTCTGCTTCCAGGTGTTGAGTGTAAAATTTCAATGTCACGTCATGGCAATACCTGACGTCATGAAGTAAGGCGACGCTTTTGATATCTTTAAATCGGTGCACAGACTATTTTTTATCTGAGACTTGTGAAACTTGGAACAAGAAAAAGTAATTTATTCAATTGCATAGGTATGTTTGATTGGTCAAGAAAATAATAATTATCTTATAAAAAAAGAATCGTTGTACTGTACAATGAAACTATTATTATAAAATTTGAACATATTATCTTCTGTCATCCTTTGCAACAATATTAAGTAGATTCCACTGAAATGAATGAAAGGATCCTAATGTATGTAATACAATTATAATCACAAGCTTTTGTGGTCAGTCAATGAGGATCCTTCTGCTATATACAAATGTAGTTTAACTTTAAGGGTAGTTCACTGTTTTAGTCAGAATTTACTTTTTATTATTATTTATTTATTTGAAAATCTTACAGAAACAATGATAGGGGTACATAAATTAATGACATAAACAATGGTAACATTAACAATTGTTTCCTCTACGTCTCACAGTGAACATAAATAGAAAAAGTAAAAGAAAATACTCACTTTTACAATTATTATCTGTTGCAAGGGAGCCAAAAACTTAAAACTAATACAGATTTCTGAAATATTAAACTTAGAGAAAAAGCATTAATTAAGCATGTACAAATCCAAAGTCAGAAAAATCTAATTCTAATATATATTATAAAGGCGAAAGTTTGTAAGGATGTATGGATGTATGGATGTTTGTTACTCTTTCACGTAAAAACCACTGAACCGATTACAATGAAATTTAGCACACATAAAGACGGTAACTTGGATTAACACATAGGATAGTTTTTATCCCGGAAATCCCACGGGAACGGGAACTATGCGGGTTTTCCTTTGCAAACGCGGACGAAGCCGCGGGCGGAAATCTAGTTATACATATAATTGGTTAATTTGTTTCGGTTAATTTGGTTTTTAATAAACCATGTTATTCATTTCTCGTACAAATAAATAACAAAGTTTTTAGGTTACTTTAATAAAGAATAAATTCTGGATCAATTATAAATAACATTTTAATTGAAATAAAAACCATTTTGTACTGAGAATATTTATAATAAAACCGGCCAAGTGCGAGTCGGGCTCGCGCACAAAGGGTTCCGTAGCAGCAAATATAATAAATTACAGTTAAATCAACCTATCTCAAAAACTATAAGAGATACTTTGATCAAACCAAAAATCGTTGAAAGAGTTAATTAGCATGCATCACCTCTATTTTTTTTAGAATTTTATACCCCGTAGTTATAAAAATAGAGGGGGGGGGACATACTTTTTACGACTTTGAGAGCTGATATCTCAAAAACCGTTCACTTTAAGAAAAATGTTTTTTAGAAAACTTTATATCATTTTAAAAGACCTTTCCATTGATACCCCACACGGGTATGTACATCGAAAAAAAAAATTTCATCCCTCAGTTACATGTATGGGGGGCCCCACCCCCAATTCTTTTTTTTACTATTTAGTGTCATATTTTTGTAGCGGTTCATACAACACATATTCCCATCAAATTTCATCACTGTAGTACTTATAGTTTCCGAGTAAATCGGCTGTGACAGACGGACAGACGGACAGACGGACAGACGGACATGACGAAACTATAAGGGTTCCGTTTTTGCCATTTTGGCTACGGAACCCTAAAAAGCTATGTTCATGTTCGTTGAATATCTCACATTTTTATTTGTTTTTTACATAAGAAATGTTACAATTTAAGGGTATTAATTAAAAGTAGAATTTAATGGCCCTAAAGCCTGCAACACAAATTAAATAATATTGAATAAATCTACAGTATTCCATTAGTAACATTCTTGCATAAAAATTCTTATTCCAATACGAATTTAAACTTCTCAAAGCTCGTATACCTCATTTGTGCAAGGAAGCCATTTTGAAAGCTCATTCTATTCGACGTCAAGAGTCCATTAAAATCGGCTCCAGAATGTTGTGCAAAAATAATAAAACATCAATAACCCGTCTCCGCTGTATTCAGGTCGTTACGGCAGAGGGATGGCCCATAAACGTCACTTTGTGTCGAACGTGGTACCTGTGAGGGGTGCGGCTATGAAACGAGCGATCTGCCTATGTCAAATCATAAAACTATTTCTTATCAATCCTACTACACCGATAAGTCCTACAAATTGTATTCGTCTTAGACCGGCTACTCACTTACTGCAGCAGGGGCAATATTTGGAAAGAGAGAGTTGGATCCTTGATTGGCTTCTTAATTGTGATGTGTAAAGGCAAGCAGGGGCAAAATAGAGTACAACTGAAATTGCTCCGACCGCCAGCAAACCATAGCCGCTGAATAAAGCTACTCTATGTTAATGTTGTAAAGGGATTTGGTTTCAAAATAGGTAAGCTTCTTTAATACGGCTTGCTATTTTGACAATTCTCATCAAAGTCACATTATTGCAATTGGATATTTTTAATAAGAAGTACAAAAGTGATATAAAATTACTTAATTGTGATAAACAGTTACATGCAAGACAAAGTGTTACCTAAATTTATTTTATTTATTATGCTTACCACTGTACTAACAAGCAAATTTAAACTTTATATCATACCACAAGTTATATAAATAATAGGGGAATGTAGGCATTCGTAATGATTGAACTTCCAAAGTTTTGAATTGGGGACACCGAGATGTGTAAGTCAGATCTGCTTAAAACTTTGCTAAACTTTCAGTTTCAGGTACAACGTTATACGTAACTGCCAACATAACCCAAACTATTGATAATAAGAAATGTCTATTTAACTTGCTCTAAAACATTTTTGTAAGATGCTTATATTATATCCTATTATTTACGAATACATAAAAACTTTTTGACAGTTCAATCGACGGAAACTACAATTGTGTTATCAAACTAAAGCCGGCTACTCACCTACCTGCCGCAGGGGCAATATCGGTTGCACGGCGGTCGGAGCAATTTCGGCTGTTCTCTAAATTGCCCCTGCTTGCCTATACAGATCACAATTATTAAGGGTGTAATTCCAATATTGCCCCTACTGTAGGTAGATGAGTAGTCCGCTTAAACGGGTAGAGGAATGTTAAACATCACAAATTTATGATTACAATAGATAATTATATATACAAAGCTTTCAAATTATTCAACAAAAAACCTACAGTCACTAAGATACTCATTCATTGTCTTACTAAATATCTTTAGTTCGGTCAGTAACTTCAATAGATAATAATTAAATTATCAGGATCAGCTGTGAGATACAATCAGCTGCAAGAGACGCGGCGATTCGGACCTCATTGTTACGATTGATTAATTATTTATAAGAAGTTATTATCATAGTTAAATAAGATATTTTGATATTATTAATGAACTATTTTATATAGGGAACGACTTACCTTAATATAATTAATAGTATATTTTAATAATAGTCCGGGATACATCGCCCATTTTTGCAAGTGATTACTATCAAGCTAATATTTTTTCGTGAGTAGCTTTATTTTGATGAGATGCCCAATAATTTCATGTACGAAACTCTCGATTGTGGTAGCTTACAGAGGTAACAAGGATAAAAATTTTCGATTTGACGGTTCTCAAATATTTACTACGCAATTTGTAGGACAATATGTCTGTTGAATTATATAAGTAATAAATAAGTGAAAATAAAAAAATCAGCTGGTTAGTAATCATTTATGATGACTTCGTTATCGATACACATTGGAAAGGGGGACTCTTTGATCAAACCATAGATTTTGTAGGACAAATATTTTTTCGAATAATTTAGATAATTATCTTGAGATTGAACAAAAAAAAAAACATTCAGTTAGTAATTAATATTTGAGAACCATCAAATCAAAATATTTTATCCTTGTTTCCTCTGGTAGCTACCACAATCGAGAGTTTTGTACATGAAATTATTGGGCATCTCATCAAAATAAAGCTACTCACGAAAAATTAGCTTGATAGTAATCACTTGCAAAAATGGGCGATGTATCCCGGACTATAATGTCTATAGTTTAAGAGGAGAAGGTGTAAAACTTAATCAAGTTTCAATTAAATGTTACAATTAATTTTAAAAATTTATATCTTGGAATAAAAATTGATTTTATAGAGTGAAGAGACAGTAGAGAATTTTAAAAGGTTATTGGAAATTTTAATTACACTTTTTGTGTAAGTATTTAAGTTTTTTTTTATAAATAAATATACAGGCAAATAATTTTCCCAGTTCCACTTATTTTTTATTATTAAGTAATTTAATTCTAATTGCTTCTTGTAATAATTAAGGACAGTGTTTACACTTGAATTTGATATTGATTAAACCACCACCAAATTGATAAAAAGCTTACACATAATCAGTCGCTGCCTCCCTGACTATTCCACGTACTTTTGATATTGATTAAAATACCACCACCAAATCGATAAAAAGCTGACGCATAATGAGTCGCTACCTCCCTGACTATTCCACGTACTTACATAATTTTAATACCAGTTTCTTGAAGCGACTTCAATCACACGATAATTTATCACAAACCTTCATAGTACGAGAAATCAACAAATAATATATCAATAAATTCCGATAAAACTTATATCCCGGTTTATAGCCCAATAAAATCAACGAAGATTTTTCGTTCCAAAGCTTTAATTTGAGTCCTTTGATAGTTTCTCTTCCTTTTAGTTGGATGAATGGGCACAAATTCAAATGTTATGGAAAGCCTTCTGTCTTCGTCAAGAACAAACTGGTGGAAAATGGGGTTTATGATGGGATGAGCTTTAGTTCTCTGTTGGGGTTAACGTGTTAAAGACAGGAGATGTTGGATTCATATTAACTACTTGAAAAACTTTAAAATACGTACGTATTTCTGCCTCATATCCCAATTTCAGCTTATGTTTATCCGGAAATTTATTATAGAAAAAGCAATCAGTGGGCCACTAACCAAATATTTATAAAAAATAAAGTATCTACAGGTAAATTAGCTTGGAGAAATTTTTGCGTTTGTAGTAGTGTATGGTCAGCAAATAAAAAAAAACAACATTTTATTTTTAGTTTTTATTCAAGTATATAATATTAGTATTATCATGTATTATTAATATTTTATTAGTTCCAAACATTACAAGCAGTGCCGATTTTTACATCAGTGAAGACGTGTATGAATTAGGTGTTCTCCGGCCAAAAATGTAAACCACGGTAAAAGTGAAACTGTTCGAACGGTTCCGAACACTGCTTTGTGTAGCGCATGTCGCGTGACGCGATACACGCGACATGCGCTACACAGACCAAAAAGTTTGAGACGATGTAATAAAAGTTTCACTTTAATAACAAACAATAACAACAATAACAAACAATAACAACAATTAACAAATACAAAATTTAACAATTAAACTACGTAATAATTATAATTTTCGAATGAAATGTGTGCTTTATGTTCTATCGGTACCAAGCGACTGACGCCGGACTGCACGAGGCACCTGCGGACAGCGTAAACTGGTTTATTCTGGTTTTGTGTGTGTTTCCACTTTCCACTATCAAGTGACGATTTATTTATTTGTTTTGTTTCGTAATTATTATGGTCAAATATTAATTACGAAACAAATTATTATGAACAAGATATTTTATTGTTTCACGGTATTCGCCTTGTCATTGGCTCAAGGACGTAAAATTGAATGATATATTATTTTTTTTATAAATAGAGCAGGCTCCAAGGAGATGTTCGTTTGCAAAAATCGCGGACCTAAATCTGACTTCTGATATATATTGTATAGATCCCAGACATCCTATAGACAGATGTTGCCAACCAGTTTTGTGGTCCCCCTGCCCGCACCCCGGTAATTAAATATGGCATACAAAGAAAAAAATAAAAATTTCCAAAACATGCCGTGTGGGGTATCAAATGAAAGAGCTTATTGAGTAGATCATGAATATATAGCATACTATATACATTTCTTACACTTTCTCTAAGATTTTTTAGAAAATTTACGAAAATGGTCCATTTTTGAGTTAACTTTAAACTACTATAGATTGAAAACTCATGAATATATTTTTTAAATTATTATTTTAAATAATTAACAACAGTCCATTGTTTATGATTCAATAGTTCGTAATATAATATAAGTGAGCTATGTGGTGGATTTGATGAAAATAACTATATACTATATGAACTTGAAAATATACTCGCCATCTTTGAATGCTCCCCCGACTCCCACATGCAACTATTTCACTGTACGAAATATTGAATCGTAAACAATGGACTATTGTTAATTATTTAAAATAATAATTTAAAAAATATATTCATGAGTTTTCAATCTATAGTGGTTTAAAGTTAACTCAAAAATGGACCATTTTCGTAAATTTTCTAAAAAATCTTAGAGAAAGTGTAAGAAATGTATATAGTATGCTATATATTCGTGATCTACTCAATAAGCTCTTTCATTTGATACCCCACACGGCATGTTTTGGAATTTTTTATTTTTTTCTTTGTATGCCATATTTAATTACAGGGGTGCGGGCAGGGGGACCACAAAACTGGTTGGCAACATCTGTCTATAGGATGTCTGGGATCTATACAATATATATCAGAAGTCAGATTTAGGTCCGCGATTTTTGCAAACGAAACTCCACTGAGAGTCCGGTCTAAAAGTCAAAACCATTTTCTTTAAAACATAAATCAGAGTATTGCTAGGGATAAGTATAAATTTAAATAGTAATGTTAGGATATCGAAACATTTTTGTATAGGCTAGAACGATATAATGGAAACGCGCTCTAAGATCTGAGTAATATACACACCACTACATATGCAAAAATTTCTCGAGACTAATTTCACTGTAATGAACCTAAAAATCTATGGAAGTGGAAAAATCTCTGCAAATTTCACACTCAGCCAGGACACAAATTACGATGTTGTTACTAGTGCTTAGGCGGTGGTGACCGCTTAACATTACTCATCTGCTTCTAACTTCCCTCCTGCACTCCTCACTCACTCCTCTGCTACTGCACTCTGTCATGAAAAATAAATTGGTATTATAACTAAGGTAGGTCATCAAAGTTTTCTACAGAACTATATTCACCAATGAAAATCCATCGGATAATGTCCACCGACACTTGACAGTATGCCGATATCAATGTACCCCCGATTTGATTAATTACATCCAACACTAAATGCTCTGTGGCCGCCGTAAATTCCGTGTGTTTGCATTATCGTAATTTATATGAATTGACCGTGTGAAAGCTTTGGCTGAAAATATTGAGGATAAAAAGATATCATAAAAGTGCAACTATGGAGTTGCTTGCCGGTTCTTCTCCACTTTCCGAATCGGTGGTAAATGTTAAAACTATTATGACGATTCAAACGTGCTTCTAGAAGTCTAATTGAATAAATAAATGTTTGAGTTTGAGCTTGATAATCTGTAAAAAAATCACAGGAGCAACTACCAAAAAATTAGGTAGACTGGGGATAAAACAAATGTGTGAAGCTGTGTAAGAATAATTAAGCTTAATAGATAAAGAATGATAGATTTTTAAAATCAGTTTCATTGTGCGAAATATAGTTACGAGCTACGCTCCACGGTTTCACCCGCATGTCTTTGCTCCTGTTGGTCTTAGCGTGATGATATATAGCCTATGATACATGGGCTATCTAACACCAAAATAATTTTTCAAATCGGACCAGTAGTTCCTGAGATTAGCGCGTTCAAACAAACAAACTCTTCAGCTTATATTAGTATAGATAACAGTAAGTAGGAGCCTACATCACCAATTACATTGCTCAAAAGTAAAAAAAAAAACTATAAGTGTTCTATCTTTAGTATAACAGTTAATAATACCTTATCCACGCCATAAATCATATAACAGCTAACATTGTTAGCTTAATTTCAAAACAATAAACTTGCTTAGGTATTTATCTCGCAATATGGAACTTAGTGCTAAGCTTCTTAAAGTAACTTGTATCCTGTGTTGGCAAAGTATCATCAACTATTCGTAAACCTTGAAATATGATCAAACTTATGAGATAAACTTGTTAGTACGACGTTAGATAATCTCTAATTTATGGCACCTTGCATTACAAACGACGTGTAATACACGAAGTGTGAAACATTGAAAAGGTTTTTATTTTTGAAGAAAAAGATGTGATTTTTTTGCCTTGTCGGGGCGCAGAAAAGATCCCTCCTCGTGGTCGAATTAAAAAAAAAATAAAGACGCGGGTTTGAATCTGACGCGGGTTCGAGTGATCGAATTTTTTCTTTAAAAAATTTTCATTTATGAAACATTTGAATGCATGAATCTAAAATATATCAAATTTGATATCTTTATAGGTGTGTTTAGATTGTTATAAATTATACATGTATTATTTTAACAAGACTATTTTTACAGAACTATAATGTTCAATATTTTTACGTATTTCAGATAAAACCAATTTGGTGTGGATGGTCGGTGAAATGCTGGAAGCGAAAAGATAGACGGAGGAATGAAAATTGTGTAAAACGATGTAAATATGAAATAAACATCACTAGTTTATTTTAACCTGATTTATTTTTTTTTAGCCTAAAACCCTTTTCTAAGTGAGGAAACTACCCTCGGCTGTCCAAACGTAGTTTAGCAAATAATACATGTCGTCAAATTATACGAGTATTTCTTGGTGAAAAAGAGTCATATCAGTAAATTTTTATTTTAGGTAAACATCAAAACGTTAAGCTATATTTTTAAATGTCTTTTTGATTGTAATTTACTCAGCAATAATTGATACAATTAACTAACAGCCAAAATCAAAATAATAAATAAAATTTATCTCAACCTTAACAAACCAAGGAAATAAATTAAAAAATTAAACACGAACTGTTATGATCAACGGGCGGCAATCAGATAAAATGGCGCTCATTATAAATACGAGTAAAACCGGCGCAATTTACATAATTATCCTTGTTATCGGTATAAGGGAGGCGTTCCAGAATTTGGCGACACTCCAATATTGGCTATTCATTACGCTTATTTTTAAATTCAAAATTATACTTCGATAACATTTATGTTTAATTTTTAATGAACATTATATGCTTTTATTATGGAATATTATTTGCTATCTATCTTTATCTGTACCTATTGTGCATTAAAATGGTAAATGGTAGGTGAATATAAATTAAAAGTAAATCAGTCCGCTGCCTTATTTGTGTTTCAATAATTGAGTTAAAAATTCAAGTGGTTTTAATTACTTATTATTAAAATAAAAGTTTTAAATGATGTGATCTAGGATTCGTTAATTAGTGAAATTAATTTAAATTTAATTTAGTACTGCCTAATATTAATTTTAATATAGTATACTATCTGTAATAAAATATAAGAGCTACCCAAACAAAGAAAAAACTAAAAAAAAACGTGTGGCACTCGGGGACTGCCGCGGTAAAGCTATTGCATGCTATGCCTTCAAGCCACACCTCCGCGCCCGTCGGAGTGGGGAGCGTGAGGTTTTTCGTTACTAAATTTCTAGATTCGGTCCCCGCGCTCAAGGCCCGCGATAGAAGCTATGCAATAGCTTAAAAAAAAATTAAAGTAATTTTATCCATGCATACATTCACATCATGCCATAAAATAGAATTGGATGTAATAAATATCGATATTTTACCTAGAGATTGAATCTAGAGATCACAGACATGCTAGAGATCGTTCTAGAGATTTAGAGAACTCATAGATGTAATAATTAAGCTAATTTTCCCATCATGCAGATAAAGATACGGGTACTCGTATAAAAAGTTACACAACTTTCCAACACAAAACAAATACCAAGAACCAGCGAACACTATTGTTGAGGTAAACAAAATAAACTATTAAGTATCTAAATATACACATAATCTAACAAAGGCCACTTGAAGGCTTTGTCGCTAACAAAGCCAATAGCAAACACTGGAGACAATATTTTGTGGCAACACTTAGCACTGTAGTTTTGAGATTTCTTGACCTTGCAGTGTGACATTGTATCAACATAGTGTGTTGGTGTTTGTTTCTTTCTTTGTGGGTATTTTGGTTGTAGTAAAAATATATGGATAGATTTGTATTATAGTTAAAAAAGTTTGATCGAATTATAACATAATATAGTGAGATATTATGACTATTTAACAAGCGTCTCATTTGATTTGAAAAAAAAAAATAGTTTCTAAACAACTTGTTATTCTCAAATACATGTCTAAACTTATCCATCAAATGAGGCTTTTACACACAAATGCTTTCTGATAGATAAAAATTGATAAAACTGATAAAAGTAAACTGATAACTGAAAAAAATTGATAAAAGTATCAATTATTCATAAAGTTTGTAAATAATCTACTTTACTAACTACATTATATTTAAACCTATCTCCGTATACATTGATTTCGTAGCAGTAAAATTGCGTAGCAAATGGCTACGTAAGGTTTGCTACAACATGTGCTACGTTACGTAGACGCGTAGCCCATTGTTCAATTGTTTTACTACGCCGGGGCTTTCATTTGATCCGGTTTTTTACAACGGTGTAGATTTATCATTATAAAATTTAATAGGTAATCTGAATTATTTATTTCTTGTTATATTATTCAATGGAAAGGAAAATAAAATTGGAGAGAAAACACTTTAAAACCTAATTAAAACTTGCTATGCTAATGATTATCTTTATAGAAATTTGCTAGTATAACAAATCCTAAAAAACATATTTCTTATACTTTCAATTAGATAAAATATAATTCCAACTTACGAAGGTAACTCGTTTAGTTTAATAAACCTGAGTAAAGTCTAGACTCACTGACTATTATTTTATATTAGTTTTGCTTTATTAAAAATATACGAAAACGCTGTGAATTTTGCAATTTAATTAGATGATATTTAGTATTTTATGACAAAACAAATAATCTTAAATGCAAATATACTTTCTTTTTATTTGGTATAATTAAGTTAGTTTATATTTACTTGTAAAAATTTAAATAAAAGAACAGATGCTCTCAACTATAGAACAAAGCCAAAGAAATTGTCGGTAAATAAATCGTCAAAGCAAGTTCGCTGTAGATTTTTTTACACGAAAACCGTCGCAAACAAGCCAACACAAACAAAAGTGAAGTCCGAAGTCAAACGAAGTAAAATTCATACAAATAGAGAAAATGGAGTAGGCCTGACAAAGCGTAGGGTTGAACAAAGATACAAAACGTGGCATAGATTGATGTAGATCGACTTTGTAATGTTATTTTTTGGACTAATTGCTGAAATTATTTGTGAACTTGTATTGTACACTTTTGTAACGTTTTATTAAAATGACGTCTCGATACTAGACTATTTTATTATCGTCACAGTGTTCCATATTTCTATGTTTTTTATCATATGATATTTATCGAATACATGTTGATTTTTTTCAAAACCTATTAAGCAAGTTTGTAGTAGAATCTAAAAATAATTTCAATGTTAGTTAACAACATACACATAGGTATGTATGTAGAGTGTAGATGGTAGTATTTCATGTTCATTGTAGACACAAGCTTATGAAAGTCAGAAGCTGGCCTAATCCACCACACTGACCAAGAGTGGATTAGTATACGTCACCTATCGTTGACCGTTGACCCTTTTGGTTTTAGGGTTCACGTACACATCGGTGTTTTCTCCATTCGATCAAAATAGCTGTGTTTACATATTATGTAGATGATTGAACATTTCATATTTTTAAAGAAACATTCATTAGATCCACTTTTATTTGAACTTACAGTGAATTGTGTGTTTCTTTAAAAATACGATTTATTAAATGCAGTTCCACGAAGAGGTTACAATACAAAGTATAAATTATAGATGATTTATATTTAAAAATTTTGCACGCCTTGTATCTAACCCCCTTTCGATTGAAGTAGCTTTTCACATTATCTAACATGTATTGAAGTGCAAGTCTTTGACGAACACAAACACGCATCAACACAAGGAACCTGTTTCCACACTCTGTCATTAGAATCAGTCAAGCGAGACTTGGGAAGCTCTAATAGAAATAGCGGAAGAGATAGCGATATTCTAAGAGATATTATTTTCAATTGGGATTAATTACTTAATTGATTATATATTTTAAAGCAACAACTTATAATTATGTGTATCTTATTTTATGTGTGGACTGTGACGTTAAATAAACTTTATTTTTTTCTTTCTAATAAATCACGGCTGAAAAGAACACGGTGAGCATTGAACAGTTCACCGGCCATCGGGTAAATTAATTTTAAAATAATATTCGACGAAAAAATAAATAAGTCTTGAAACAAAAATAAATGCACGCGAGTATTATATGTATAATACTAGCGGTCCGCCCCGGCTTCGCCCGTGGTACCTACATGTTTAAACTATCCTATCTCTCAAGTTGGATCGAACTGCACATGGTGTGCGAATTTTATTATAATCGGTTAAGTGGTTTAGGAGTCCATTGAGGACAAACATTGTGACACGAGATTTATATATCTATATTAAGATATACATTTAGAAAATTAAAGATTTTAACGGAGCATGATAAAAAAGTCTCAAAATCTATACTAATATTACAAAGCTGAAGAGTTTGTTTGAACGCGCTAATCTCAAGAACTTCTGGTCCGATTTAAAAATTATTTCGGTGTTAGATAGCCCATTTATCGAGGAAGGCTATAGGCTATAATATATCATCACGCTAACACCAACAGTTACACCAACAGTAAAAAATCCGTTACAATCTTTAATGTCTAAAAATAATTAAAATAAAATAGATTCCGCTTGTCTATGAACGCAGTCTGAAACTCAATGAAATATATTTGTTCAGCAAGACGTCGGGGAACCAGACAAATTGTATCTTGTTACGTGACCGGACGTGCGTAATAATGTCTTATCAGTATTAAAGTCCGCATGATCTCTAATAGAAATGTTCCATATTTAGGGGCAGTTCACATAAACAGCGTGTACCGAGTGTATTTTCTGGTATTAAAGTGAAACTTTTATTACATCGTCTCAAACTTTTTGGTCTGTGTAGCGCATGTCGCGTGTATCGCGGCCGTCACGCGACATGCGCTACACAAAGCAGTGTCCGGAACCGTTCGAACAGTTTCACTTTTACCGTGGTTTCATAACACCACACAACATTTTTTTCAATTGAAATTTATTCAAAGTATATTAGTGAAGCTTTCCGCCCGCGGCTTCGCCCACTTTGCAAAAACCTTCCTTGAGAACCACTCTATCTATTAAAAAAACTGCATCAAAATCCCTTCCGTAGTTTTAAAGATTTAAGAATACAAAGGGACTTAGGTACAGATAAAGCGACTTTGTTTTATACTATGTAGTGAAGAATATAAAGAAAGATATTTAATTGAAATATGATATATAGATGCAGTTGCTAAAAAAAAGCTTAGCTTTATATTTTTACCAGAATTGAATCCTTATTATTAAGGATGTCTTTCCAATCAATCGTCAAATTAATATCTTCTTCTTATATATAAAATTCTCGTGTCACAATGTTAGTCTGCATACTCCTCTGAAACGGGTGGACCGATTCTCATGAAATTTTCTGTGCATATCGGGTAAGTCTGAGAATCGGCCAACATCTATTTTTCATATGTACCACGGGCGAAGCCGGGGCGGACCGCTAGTAGCATATAAAAAAATTGAATCATTTTAAAAAGCACACTCACTTGTGATATAGCAAGTCTTTCTATTTAATAACCTGTGGAATTAATTAAACAATATAATTAAATGATTTATAAACGTAATAATAATGTTGAAATACACTCGAAATTCCTACATTTTCGGTTGAACTCAACATACCGCGACACATTTCCAGCGAAATAACATGAAATTTTAAATTGTTGGTCAGTAAATAGGCCTCGCAGAGTACCTTTCAACTTATAGAAAATTGTGTCAAGTAGAAGAATGTTAAATATATTTAAGTATATCTGCTTAAGCGCTATTGAGAGTATACGTTTTATACTGTTGTTAAGATCATCATTGACTTTATAATAATTATTATGAATGTGTAGATATGGTAAAAACATTCAGTCGAAATAAATGCTACTTCTAACCTCACAAGGTAATAAAGATATTTAGATTTATTTTCTTATGTTTTAATCAAGCTGGACGTATTATTTAAAAAAAAGACGTGTGGCACTCGGGGATTGCCGCGGTAAAGCTATTGCATGCTATGCCTTCAAGCCACACCTCCGCGCCCGTCGGAGTGGGGAGCGTGAGGTTTTTTCGTTACGGAATTTCTCGATTCGGTCCCCGCGCTCAAGGCCAGCGATAGCTTAAAAATACATTTCTAATGTAAGGTCGAATCAAGTCATCTTGTAGAGCAATATTCCAAATTGACCACTGCATCAAATTATATATATTTTTAATTTAAATAAGATCCATTTAAATTAAAAATTAATAAAAAGGAGCGTGTGTACCGAGTACACGTGTCAGAAGTGAAACTTTTTTGGCGAGATTCAAATCGTCGCCTTACTTCATGATGTAACGGTATTGACCATGACGCGACCTTGAAATTTTACTCTGAACGCGCCTAAAGAAGTTTCATTTCAAAAATCTTATCACATATTTTTTTAGTCACATCAAGTGCGTAAAGACCCTTTGCTATTCATTTTTTAGACGCGAAAAATGAAACTGATCACAGAAAATGATGGATAGCGGAGAGATGAGCTGTCAAACTCGACCCCAGTTCGTAAAAAATACAGTTTTGTTTTTAGTAATAACAGGATTATATTGATGGACCTCCGAACCAACTATTCTTTACTGATGTTCGGCTATTTATCCCTACAAACATAATATATTTGACAAATCTACACTGATAATCTAGAGGTGAAAATTTTGTTTGTTTATTTGAACGCGCTAATCTCCGGAACTACGAACTACCAGTTTGTCTTGACGTATTATTTCAGTGTTAAACAATGCATATGAGGAGAGACTTCATTATAACATCATGAAATTATAGATATTATAAAGACCACTCTTTTAACAATCACAAAATATACAGTTCCATAAAATAGGAGTTGATAATATAAACATAAATTAAATTAAAAAAAATACCTTAATCCAGGTCTACACCCGAAAATAACAAATGAATACCAACCCTTTACTCCATGTATCGGTAAAAACGAATGACAGAGTACCATGTCACATATCAAGGGTATTTGACCTACAAACATGGCGAAAATATTGACATATAACTTTTAATGGATCGCCCAAACGAATTAGTATACTGGATGTGTCTCGAGTAAATTATGACTGAGTTTAAAATATACCAATTTAATAATGCAAAGAGGTTGCAAAACCTTTAATGCAAAGAGGTTTTGCAACCTCTTTGCATTAATAAATTGGTATATTTTATATGATTTCCCGTGGATAATATAAAGGTTAACGATGTTGCATCCATATCCTATGTGAATTTCCATATTCTATTTCACCTGCCTATTTTCTTTTCAACAATAAGCAAATAGTAGGTAACAGCTTCCGTTTCTTAGCCATTTAAATTTAATTATTCGTAACCAAAATAGTACTAATTTTTATTTGCTACCCGCAATATACAACTTGCCATCCTGCATTACGACAGTCACTAATTATTATTATTATCAGATCACAATCCTTGTTTTATCAGCATTCCTCACTTGCGTCTATTACAGACTATTGTAGTAGGTAGTCAATGTGGTAAGTAAACCTAGTTACTGCATTTCTCGTGATGAAATGAAAATGAAAAAAATATTTGTCACATCGCTGTGATCCATCAAATTGTCCATGATTGTACAAATACAATCATGGACAATTTATTATTATTTTACACGACTAAAAATGCACCCATCTTGCTAATCTATATCCGTGTTCCGCTCTAATTCGCGCCTCTCGCCGGCGGTCTCCCATAACAAACGAACGACAAAAATGTAACATTTTAATACGACCCCCATTTCATACTGTTTATTACACGTCTATATTTGATATACTTGATGTAATTGGGGGCAGGCTCGCTCTCGACGTTTTGTTTTGTGAATGTTTTGTAGCATTTTGCGAGAAAAATAGACCCGTTTCGTGTTGCTTAACGAGGTCACGTTTTGTACGAATGTTTACCGTCAAATTATTTTAAATGTTACGTTTGTTAATGTGATTAAACTACCTGATCTTGTGTGTAGTAAAGTGTTTGGACTTGTTTAGTGAATAATAGATTAATTACATGCTTTAAATTAGAATTATGAATAGATACATAGTGTTCATGATAGAGCATATTTAGTTCCGATTGTATTTTTTAATATCCAAATACATTTAATGCTTAAATGTAGTGAGTGTTATTGTGACTTTTTATCACATTATCATTAATCGACAGGTATAACGGGCATTTACATCAAAAGAGCAAATGTTCATTAAGACTAAAATTATTTTAGTGTAAACAGGCGTAGAACATTCTTTCATTGTTCTTAGTGTGTTCGAAAAGATTCTAGGCAATGTTCTAATACTGAACAACGCTGAATACGAGTTTTCGTTTACACTAAAATATCACGAAATAATGCTCTTGCTCTAGCTTTAGCTCTATATTCGTTTGATGTAAATGTACAGTAATATTTTTTTTTAATAATGATATTTTTATAAATAAAACACCTAATTACACAATACTTAAATCATTTAAATAATCTAAAAATAATACAGAAGTAAAACGACCTTTCAGCCGCAAATGAGACTTTAAACATAAAAAGGCAATGAAGATAAAACCCGAGTGTAAAAAATATAAAATAAATTGAAACCTAAACAAAGCCGGCTATAAATCATGTTAAATTACGATTTAACACGACTACGTCTTGTTATTAACGCCTTCAGTTATAAGATATTTTAAAAGCACAAAGAGGATTATCTTTAATATGGTTACTGTGTTTAGTGTCTTCTTTTTTTTTTTGATAAAAACATAAGTTAAAAATACGGACTGGGATAAAGTGTTATTTGAATTAAAAACTGTTTTTATAAGATACTTTGGTCTTTTGTATGATTTACATTGTAATAAATTTGTATCTATTTAAAAATTAATTAGGCCAGATATAAAGACTACTCAATATAAAGAATAATATAATAATTCAAATTCTAGTCTTTCTATTATTTTCAATTCAATCAGAATCGAATGAGCCGTTTAAACGATTTTTAAATAAAAATAGTGTCACATATTAGTAGGTAGTAAAGAAATCATATTGATCAATATTACAGGAAAATATGTGTACCGTATTGTCATAAGAAAGAAAAACTTACATCTTTTACGATAAACAAAAACGTAAACACTCGTGCGTATATTTGCTGAACACACACACGAAATTTATTACACGATTAGCAAATAGCATTAGTGTGTGTAAACAGCTTTGTTTACACTCTGAGGTAACGAAATAGTAACAAGGGCTGCTACATCATATTGGCCCTTAGTAGGTATTTATACTAATAGTCTGAAAAGTTTGTTTAGGTTCACGTTTTAAAGTGATTTTGGAAATTATTTTCGCTATTAGGGTAATCGCTATGTTGATGTGAGTTGTGATTAGGTAAAGGTTACAGTTAAAAGTATCCTATGTTAGGTTTTTAAAGAAGAGGTTTGACACATGTAACTAATAATTCTCTTGCCCGTGAATCCATGAATCGAACATGTAATAAAAAATGTATTTGCCTCCTTAGTTTACGAATGTTATAAATTATTTTGGGCACATTTTTTTCCTTTTCCTTTCGGAATTTAGAAGGATAAAAATCATGTCCTTTCTAAGGGCTCAAACTATCTTTGTACTGAATCTCATCCAAATCTGTTCAGTCGTGTAGACGTGCAGATGAGACAGACAAACGTGTACATTGTACGTCATGTACAAACGAACGTCTACCGCCAGAGTAACTTTCGCATTTATATAATAGTAAGGATTGACAATTCGTTTAATAATTATTCGTGGTTAGTATCTAATAATAATAATACTCAATAAGTAAATACGTTTTTGTTGCAAGTCTGTTAGCTAGTATATTGCACTACACAATCTACAACTTGTGCGGTAAAATGTGAAGAAAACGTCGTTCGATTGATTTAATTCTACTAATAAATTACTCTGTATAGTGAGAGGTCGTTGGTGAAATTTAGGAAATGTAAAGTGGGTATAACTTGATTAGCATAGTTGGAATTGTTGGTGACACCCTCTTCAATAGGGCTTCCTGAAAACCTTTTGTTTGGCTATGTTCAAATAATTTATGTAATTATTTTGCTATTTTTTATAATTTACGTATATATAAAAGATATATTTTCTTTATAAAATCCATTTCGCTTTTAAAAATGCTATTAATACTAATTTATATTATACTAGGTTTCCGCCCGCGGCTTCGCCCGCGCAGTCAAAGAAAAACCGGCATAGTTCCCGTTCCCGTGGGATTTCCGGGATTGCGTCATTTTCCCGGGATAAAAAGTAGCCTATGTCCTTTCTCGGGTATCAAAATATCTTCATACCAAATTTCATGAAAATTGGTTCAATAGTTTGGGCGTGATTGAGTAACAGACAGACAGACAGAGTTACTTTCGCATTTATGATATTAGTATGGATTTATAGCTTCAAGTCTTAGACGGTAGATATTAAATATTTTTCGCGCTGACTTTAAGTTAATAATCGGTACTTTAGCACTCAATATTTAAACTGCACACTTTTTGGTATATTAGTACTAATACTATGTAAGTATTATTTTCAATTACTTAAGAGCCTTGATGGAATTCGCCCGAAAATTATAGTCTACACAAGCCATTTTTTTTCCATCTAGCGATCAGTCTTTAGCGATATAGCCTCTTGAACTCTGTAGTGTAAATGGTCATTGTAATATTTCTGATTTATTTATGAGTTTCAGAAGTGATAAAGCGTGTAATTTTCAATTTATATGCACACATTATAAATCACCACAGCTCCTAACGGTGAAGGAAAACATCGTGAGGAAACCGACACGAGGAAGAATCAAAAAGTTCAACGACATGTGACATCTGCCAATCTGCACTTGGCCAGCGTGGTGGATTATGGCCTATAGGATGGCCTATAGCAGAAGGAACATATTATATGGACTGATGATGATGAAATAAGCTTTTATTCAGCCATTCATTCCACTATGATCAAAGTTCCTGTTGGTCAAAGACGTTAAGGTTATCAAATGGACACATACAGTCAGTATTAGAGTTATGTTTGTGCAAATTATTGGCTGCCTGCATTGTATACTGAGCCTTGTATTGGTTATTGATTCATAGTTAACCGGTTTTGATTCTGTTTGTATGGAATCGGGTGTTATTAGACAAACTATGGTAGCACTAAGAGTAGCATGTTGGTATTGACGTGAATGGATGGTATCCAGGAAGTAGGAATATGGCTTGTTTAGTGTTTATAAAGTTTGTTTGGACGTGCTAGTCAGGTACTAGGGCCGATTTGAAAAGTTATTTCAGTGTTAGACAGCACATTTATCGAGGAAGGCTATCACGCTAAGTACAAAAGAAGCGGAGCAATGCGGATAAAATCGCGCGACATATTTATAGTATTACAGATAATTGTGTAGCTATGGTACACTTTTATAGTCTTAGATCATCTGGTGAACTCGTAAACGAAAATATTGACAAAGAAAATCGTACCAGACGATAATTTCGAAGAAATTAGAGAGCAGATATTAATGTTTTATTAATTTAATATATTTTAAATTTATTTTTAACAAAATAATGATACATCTGCACGAATAAGTTTTTACTCTAATCGATAAATCATTAAATGATTACTGATACAGAATCAATTTTGAAGTAAGATTATCTAACTTCGAATAGCAATAAACAAACTGAAATGTCGATCCTTCTCACGAGTAATTGATCGGTCAAGCTGAAAAAAGGGACCTTATATCCTTTCTACCAAGAATTAACTGTTTTCAAATACATTGAAAATAAAGGAAATCAAATCAAATGTTTATTTGATAAATATTTAGGGAAAATATCTCGTAGGTATATAGCTATCCGCCCGCGGCTTCGCGCGCTTTGTGTAAAACCTAATAAATCATCATCACTATCACTACATAGTATAAAACAAAGTCGCTTTCACTGTCCCTATGTCCCTATGTCCCTTTGTACGCTTAAATCTTTGAAACTACGCAACGGATTTTGATGCGGTTTTTTTTAATAGATAGAGTGATTCAAGAGGAAGGTTTATATGTATAACAACATCCATTAAATAGTGGAGAAGTACTGTTATTTTTGAGGTTTCTAATGTGATGTCGTAAAAAATTACATTTTTTCCGCTTACATTGCAAACGCAGGCTGAACCCTTCGAGTTTTATCAAAATAATGTACTAAGTATTATACACATTAAAAAGGTCTACAGAAAAGTCCGCGATGGTATATGTCTATCTCTTATGGATAACCCACAATAACTTTTTTTGTCCTTTACTTTTTACGACAAATAATGGCTAATTTTCGAAGCGATTTTAACCAATACAGCATTAATCCTTAACCAATTAAATACCTTGAATACATTGTTCATTTAATATAGATCTATATGGCCCTTTACACCGTATGATTTAAGTAAATATTTTCGAAGATATTACAGATTTAAAAATTGCGGGACGTAGCGTTTGCGGCGGTACCGGCCGGCCGCCCGGCTATATATTTTATACCCGTGCGAAGCCGGAGCGGGCCGCTATGTTTTTATATACAACGTTCACGTTTTTCTGTAGTGTATTTAGTATCAGCATTGCACCCGTGCGAAGGCGGGGCGGGTCGCTAGTTATATACTAAAACCTTCCTCTTGAATCAATCACTCTATCTTTTAAATAAAACCGCATTAAAATCCGTTGTGTAGTTTTAAAGATTTCGGACAGAAAAGGAGACTTTGTTTTGTTTTATGAATTTATATAAATTGATATTAATCAAGCTGCTACCCCTAACTCTACTCAGCAATTGCTGAACATGTTGTTTCTGTGCTGATTTACAGCACATTGCACCAATTGTAAAAAATAGACATTTATGAAGCTGTTTCCTAACAGTTTTAGAAACTGAATTATTAACCAAATGGGATTCATTTATCAAGAGATCAATCTCGGCAGTTACCCAGTGACCCATATCGTCTTTAAACATTGGAACTTGGTTTTGTGTATTCATAGAATCGTTTGCAGTTCTATTAATAGATGTAGCCTCTATTAAATACTAGTTTTTCTTGTAAACGATGTTAGAATGTGTGAATCTATACTAATATTATAAAGCTGAAGAGTTTGTTTGTTTAAACGCGCTAATCTCAGGAACTACTGGTCCAAATTGAAAAATTATTTCATACGTTTAAGAAACAATGTCATTTAAACATAAAAAAATCGTAAAAACTATTTTACTATAATTTATCGATAACATGTTTTTAGAATTAGCTATTACTAAATAAAAAGCATGCAAGTGCTATCCTAGACTTTTAACTAGCTTTGTGCCAAATTTCATCAAGATCTGATTTTCAGTTTTTTCGTAAAAGAATAATAATTATCATGATAGTAATAAGATGCTTATTAAATAAAATGACGCAAGGACTAATCTGTTCTTATAAAATACTAGATTTCCGCCCGCGGCTTCGCCTGCGTTTGCAAAGGAAAACCCGCATAGTTCCCGTTCCCGTGGGATTTCCGGGATAAAAACTATCCTATGTGTTAATCCAAGTTACCCTCTATATGTGTGCTAAATTTCATTGTAATCGGTTCAGTAGTTTTTACGTGAAAGAGTAACAAACATCCATACATCCATACATCCATACATCCTTACAAACTTTCGCCTTTATAATATATATTAGATATTAGATATTAGATGTAACGAGTTCACCTTCAAGCTTCAGACAAGCTGTTATAAGATTAAACGTGTAGTATTTCAAATCCTTAGTGATCGTAATAAAGATGTTACCTAGATGCAGTTTATGGACTAAAGAATCATAATCGTTTTAAGGTAAGATTATTTTTGTTACTTATGTTTGATAAACTCTGTTTTAACTCTGATAACAAATAGATTTCACCATAATAATGATACAGGATTTTAATTGTTATCCTATCTGCTTTACAGAAAATAGGTAAGTTCACTTACTTCTGATTTGCTGTCCCAGCAAACGTTGGTTTATTCTTGTCAGGGCAAAAAAATAGTTGTAGGTATCCAATAGGCATAAAAATCAATCGAGAATCGATCCAGCCGTTTCGAAGGAGTGAAGAGTTTAACTAACATTGTGTCACGAGAATTTTATACACAAGTGTATTTTAGTTGTTTAGATGATGTAATCAATTATCAAATTATATTTATATTATAGTAAATTGATACCCTCCAGAGATAAGCTTACATTTTGCCTACAATGTGTAGGTTTTAACACCATTGTATCTATGTAAATACAAATCTTCTCATTCACTGAAGGTAAAATACACAATATCGAGTCTGAGTGACAATCGATGCGAGTCATTATGCAAATATGACCGCAGGTTGTACCTTCGTCGCTCTGATTAAATAAACCGTTAGTAGGAAAATAGGGAATTTTCCAGCGAATATTACTGGCCTTTGTTTCGTTGTATTAAGGATTCCTTAACACCTGCCGTTATTAAATTTGAAAGATAAGATTGTAGATGGTATTTTTAGGTCTTTTGTAATAAGACGCTTCTACTTGTCCTGAGTTAGGAAAAATCGATACAAATGAAACGGGATACGTGGTATAAATTTAATATATTATTAGCTGAAAAAATCAGGCAAATAATTATTGTAAAATAATACAGGAAGCATTTTTCTTCTTATAGATATTCTCTATAAATTAAGGTTTATCATCAGTTCTTTGTATTCATGCATGGCAAAAGCCAACCAAAAATGACGCTGGCCTAGTGACTCTAGTTCAATATCGGATGTTGTGCTACTTTGATTTATTACTTTGTCCAGCTTCTCTCTTTCTGCCTAACCAATTACTATAGGTACGTTATAGGAATAATGAACCAACGGTACTCTATGGTCTGTACCCCTGTACTAACTTTTCATATGTTATATTAAAATTCACCACCAATCAAGCATCTACAATATTATTTAACACTTGATTGTGCAAAAAAATAAGTACATAAACGTAACAAAAACACATAAAATCACAAAGAGCGGCAGGCACTGTGATAAATATGTGATAAGTATGTATGTTCTATTTCTCATTAAATATGTATAATTTCATTTAAACAGTTCACCTATCACAATTGCAAGCAAAATAACACAAAAACTTTTAAACATTAGAATTTCCAACCCCTGCTAAGCGGAGACTTACCGGATTACGGGTGGCTCCGACTACGTATGAGACTCTTTACGTTATTAGACTAGCTTTCACCCGCAGCTTTACATGGTAATAGGGGAAAACGTATAGATTATTTTCTCGGGATGAAAATATATTTCTAAAATTGAATAGTATCAAATCTTCTTCTTACTTTATCCCTTTTTAATTTATTTACATTGGTTGGTTATAAAAATAGCCACACCCTGTTTTTTTTAAGTATTTTCATTTGCAAACAGTAAAATGACAGCTTTTCCAAGAAAATTCATGTAGTCATGAGTCGGTGCAGTTTATCATATCATGCTTTGTAGGAGTATTATATTTTAGCTTGTGCACGTTTTTTGTTTATGATCAACCTTAAGCAGCAATTATTATACCTACATAAACTAGTCTCAACTCTTTCATTCAACCAACGTTTCCTTCCAAATTACACAAAACATTAGAACCGACAAAATTCCACAGAACCTTAACAGGACATTAAAAAGCAATCGCCAAAAGAAATCCAAACGCATGGGATAACTTAATTCGAAACGTGACGTAAACGACACGAGGAAGTCGGATAGGCGGAGCGGGAAGGGAACCCCAATCCATTTAAAATTCCCTGCTTGGCGTTGATTAATGACCGCTGCGATATATTGGCAGTATTAAAACTTGGCCAAAACTAATTATACGATGTTTTATTGATACAAAATTATTGATCGATTGTACAGTGGTTAGGGTTCCTGGTGGAGATTGAGAGTATTGGTAGGGAAGAAAACCCAGTAATGTCAAATATATAAAAAATTACAAGCGCAACGCGTTGAAATATTACCAATATACTAAAGGATTGAGAAATAATATAAAATCATATTAAAATTATACGTCATGTGAAATTTTGTAACTTTTTGTACTCTGAATAATTTAAAGACAGATTTTGTTATTATTTTACGCGAATAAAGTTGCGAGGATTCATTAGTATAGCATAGGTACTCCAGCTTTACAAATAGCTAATCTAATCTCAACGAATATTGTACCTGGGAATATTATTGTGGTTTCTTATCTTGGAAAACTCTTCGCAAAAGCCACATGTTTTGGATAAGATAATTTGCATACATTTGCAGTACAGTCAGACAGTCAGTCGGAATTTACATAAACACCCGGTCAATAACCCTTGACGGCAGAAATCTCAAATCTCTCCAGTCTCTCTCTAGACGCCAATTACAAGTTCACTGCTACTGCATTGTTTATCGAGAAACCTAGCGTTGAACACAAAGTAATTTCACACGTATTATAGCGTGATAAGGTACATTTTAACACGGCAGGTGTTGAACAAAATTTGCATTCGGTTAGGGTGACGTTGAATGGACGTCTTGTGAGCTGCTATTTGTGGCAGTTCGTCGGACAGTCGCCATATTGCTTGTACATATTAATAAGAACTTCCCATTTATATGTAGGGCTCTTGCATGCAAGATTTTAATAGAATTTCTGACAAATTCTTCTTGGTATTAGCGAGTCATAATAAATTAAATACTTCATGTCTGTTTTGTATGATTCGAAAATAATGAAACAGCTTATTTTGCTTAAAGCTGTATCATTTTTATTATTTTACGTATTGTTTATTTACCTAATCAATCACCATTGATTGATTGATTTAACTCCTCAATATTGTAGCATAACCTACAAAGTTAGTTGATTGAAATTTAATTTATTTCTAATCACAGTTTGGAAATCTCCATACGTGTTTCTAAACAAAGTTTAAAGTCGTCTAGAGCTTGTAGGTCACTGGAGGCTTATCGCATATATTGATCGTTACAAAAATTTGATCAGAGAAACATACATTTTGGCAATATAGAGGCGAAAGATCTATAAAAGACTTTATCTGTCTGAAAATGTTTATGAGCGGTGGCAGGGCCGTACCATTAGACCCTATTACTATTTGTAAAAAATAGATATAGGTACTTAAATATTTTGTACATATAAAAAACATTTCTGATGTTCCGTTTATTAAACCTTAGTAAACAAAAGCAAACAATAGCTTATAAACTAGGGACTCCGCTCGTTCAAACGGCAAATAGTTTAGACAACTAGCGGGAAGGAATGTCACTCGCTTTACAGCAATTAAGTTCTGCCTCAATACTATCGGGTTTGGCTTGAAGATTATTATTATAGGTAATTTATAATAATACAAATAATGCAACAACTTTACTTTTAATAAGCAATTATAAAACTACTAGGTACTTTATTTTCATTTCATTTTTAAATAACATTTTTATGTAATAAAACCGCTGTGCCGCGCGGTTTCACCTGCATTGCTCCGCTCCTGTTGGTTTTAGGGTGATGATATAGCCTATAACCTTTCTCGATAAATGGGCTATCTAACACCGAAATAATTTTTCAACCTGTAGTTCCTGAGATTAGCGCGTTCAAACAAACAAACAAACTCTTCAGCTTTATAATATTAGTATAGATTGTAAAAGTTTGAATTAGGTATTACTAAAAATGGTGTGTAGTATTAGTTAAATATCAGTATGAGATGCAATTACCGTTCATGGATAGTTACCCTAAAAACAAGTTTTAGTAGGTATAATTAAACTCCATATGGTTCTCCAATTGTTAAGCAAATTGAATTAGTTATAACGGTTCGTGGATCAGGTGTTGATTTAGCGACGCAATTTGAAACTCGATTATTATTGTTTTTACGATCATCTTTATTACCCTTTGTTTCTAAATAGCGTTAACAATTTATTTGCTCTTTCAACTCCAAGATGTACCGAGTTTATTTGATCAACTGTTACTAGAAATGTTTTTGTTGCAGTACTGAAAAATAAAAGCTGTTAGCGTAATAGTTTTTGTGTTACTCAACTGTTGTAAATGTCAATGTTGATAATATAAAAAGTTTAAACGTGTGTTTTTCCACCACTCTACATCTAGAATAACACATAGAATATTTAAATATCTTGGTCCAGGTACCAGATGAAATAGGGGTAGCGTAATAGTTTTTGTGTTACTCAACTAATGTTGTAAATGTCAATGTTGGTAATATAAAAAGTTTTAACGTGTGTCGTTCAACCACTCTACATCTAGAATAACACATAGAATATTTAAATATCTTGGTCCAGGTACCAGATGAAATAGGGGTAGCGGCATTGTGAATAATATAAACATAATTAAAAATACATACCTATTACCTATATTCAGTGTGTACATTAGGGGCTATTTTTAGGATATCTTCTCTCTGGAGATTTATAAACGAAGTTTTTCGAGAACTGGGTAAAAGGAATTAACGATTTACTTTTGAACAAAATCTATCGGTGAAAGAATTGCAACAATAATTATATTCTTCATCTTAAAACTTCACAAACAAAAATAAAGCATTATTTAATACAAGAACAGTCCATTTATAGGCAAGTTCTCAGCATCCCAAACAATAAATATTGCTGACACAAGATTTTATTTAACCCATTGAGCCCCAAGTGGCCCGATCGGTCCACGACACAATAGATTTTCTATTGTGTCTGTGGTTCCGGGGCCTGAGTTATTGGCCTTTTTTGGTATGGTACCAACCTACTGGTAATGATCGAAAGGCCTTAAATAAAATCTTGTGTCAGCAATATTTATTGTTTGGGATGCTGAGAAATTGCCTATAAATGGACTGTTCTTGTATTAAATATTGTTTTATTTATATAAAGGGTTGAGGATAATTAAAATATTGAATGTGGTGTATTCCTGTCAGGAACATACTGTCAATCGGTTCTTGGAATATAACCAGGAGAATGTTATTCGCCCAAATAAATATGTGAGTGAAATGAATTATCTTCACTATCTTAATATATATAAATCTCGTGTCACAATGTTTGTCCTCAATGGACTCCTAAACCACTTATCCGATTATAATAAAATTCACACACCATGTGCAGTTCGATCCAACTTGAGAGATAGGATAGTTTAAACATGTAGGTACCACGGGCGAAGCCGGGGCGGACCGCTAGTATATAATAAAAGAGAATCCTACTCCGCATGTGTCGGTCCGTTTGCGAACAACTCAAAAAGTAACGCACCGATTTTCATTTGGTTCTTACCAACTACGCTATCCATTATCATTCTAGTATTGATAATTTGTAAGACTCAGACAACGCGAGGGAAACCGTGGCCAAAAGTAGGCGTAAATCGTAAACAAATAATGTTTAAAATAGTTGGTTAAGTATGAAACAAATATCTTCTTTCTTATATTAGTGAGGTGAATATTATTGTCACTGATATTATGTGTATTTTTGTTATGTTTAGAATTAAAAAAGCTGGCCGAATAGTTTCCTTATCGTATACTTTTGAAAATTCCTGGGCATTAAATCTTTTGTGTAGATTTTCGTTGAAATGTCTATTATGTTATGAGTGCATGTAGCTTATTCATTCAAATCACAGTGCATACAGTGCAGCTCTTGAGTTTGCGTTTACTTTGCTTTAAAACTACTAATGAGTTACTTAATATGAATTCCTTGCGTTTAATGTGTCGTTCGTAGTTAAGGGCAGGAAAATGACTGTGTTTAACTTGGGATTAAGAAGTTTTGAGTAAATTAAGGGACGAATTTTTAAGGTTAAGCTTAGTATTTTCTGATGTTTGATTTTACGCGAGTATTATACATTTAGAAATTAAAGACTTTTTAACGGATTTTAAACGCGATTTATTCATTCTAGTCTCCCCGTGACCACGCTCGCTGTAAAGTGTTCGAAACGTCGGGAAAATAATAGAATGAATAAATCGCGTTTAAAATCCGTTAAAAAGTCTTTAATTTCTAAGGTTAAGCTTGGTCTTTATGGTAACTATGACTATGACTTCAAGAATTCTGTGGCTATACTATACAATACTTCTCATGTCGATCTCGATGAATTCAAGCTTTATCTTATATATATATTATAAAATTCTCGTGTCACAATGTTAGTCTGGATACTCCTCCGAAACGGGTGGACCGATTCTCATGAAATTTTCTGTGCATATCGGGTAAGTCTGAGAATCGGCCAACATCTATTTTTCATATGTACCACGGGCGAAGCCGGGGCGGGCCGCTAGTTTATCTATATTATGTAGATACTTTAAAAGCAATAGGCAGAAACTATTTACTATGGTAATCTATAACATATTCATATTATTTTTATACGTATTTGTGTACTATGTTATGTATGTTAGGTGTAGAGTCAATTGGTTCGATTCCCGTTATAGACAAACGAACAGAAATATCTCGGTTTGGCAATGAAAGGTCGACTCCATACATCGATTTAATATAATGTTGCAAACATATTTAATTATGTTATTGTTATTATTATATGAACTCTGTCTTTATATATTTCATTTTTATAAGGCACTTGTAACGTTATCTTAAGCTGACTCCGTGTGACTTGTCGTAAATAGTGTCATCATTCAAGCAAATAGGCAATTTTACGTGTGAAAAAAGAGATAGCAATATTCTTATATGTGTTATTTATTCGAACAATTATAACCATTCACTCTCGCCTGGATATCACAAATCACAGGTGAATGACTTTTGTCTTTTTTTTAATAAAAATAGTATGCATATTAAATTCATGTTTTTATTATGTATTTTTTGATTCATTAAAATCAAATATGGACATATTATATTCATTTGGAACAAGCGAGGAAATCTACAATTACGAAATAAGTGCAATGGAAATCTTTTTAAGCTATTGCATAGCTTATATCGCGGGCCTTGAGCGCGGGGACCGAATCCAGAAATTGCGTAACGAAAAACCTCACGCTCTCCACTCCGACGGGCACGGAGGTGTGGCTTGAAGGCATAGCATGCAATAGCTTTACCGCGGCAGTCCCCGAGTGACACACGTCTTTTTTTTAATTATATTTCCATCAGTAACAAATAACATTAACAGTTTTAATTTTAAGTGTATTCTGAATTATTTTTAAAAATTGTTGAAACTTTTTTTTGGTAAAAAATATACTTAAATAGACACCGAAAGTACTTTAAATCCCATTTAGCACTCCTAAAACAATGCTATTTCAGTAAGTATTAAATTTGAACACAAATTATTTATGAACAGTACTAAATACGGTGTAGCATATTGTTGTAATTCTCTTTAATCTTGTGCATACACAATTGTGTTTGTTAATTACTATTTCATTTGATATTATTTACAATAGAAGCTATTGTGAAATGGAGCGTTTATGTGATAAAATAGAAATATGTTAAGATTATGAATAGAATAGAATAGAAACACATTTAAAGTCGTCACATGAAGAGTCGATATATTTAGATCTGAGACGGTTTAATAGTTAGGTGAAGTGAAAAGTAAGTAAACGAACAATCAAATTCAAATTCTTTATTTCCTCAAAGACATGGATATAAAATGTTATAATATTGATATAACTAGGTACTACATACATCTTTTCTTGCCGGTTCTTCTCCGTAGATACTGCTTTCCGAATCGGTGGTAAATGTTCAAAATATGTAATGACGTTTCAAAAGTGCTTCTCAAAGAAGTCTAATTTATATATATTATATTTTATAATATATTTTATATTGTGTTACACAAATTGGTCTAATTAAAGTACATTTGGAATTAATTCTTCGCAATAATAATGCATTTAATAATAAGACTTATGAATACATTAGAACCTCTAATTACAGCAAATACGAGTAATGCAATATTGACACTGTCAGAGGACTAGGTTTGAACTAATTAGTTGTTTAATTAGTTAAGTCTCAAACTAAGTTCATAATAATTGTACAATTATGAACCTTATGCGTTTTGGGGAAGGTGCAAAATCGCGTGCCGTTTGTCACATATTTGTAAACTTGAAACACATGACCTTATTTTAACGTCAGCTAGTGAATAGTTTTATTTAACATTCGTATCTTGAAGAAAGAAGCATATCTTTTGAGTCCTTAGCGATATGCTTACAAGGCATAAGGGGTGTCACAGATTTAGTAATTTTTTTTCAGTATTTAGTTACATGATTAGCGAATGTACATAATATCATGTAGGACACCCTGTGTATGTCAATATACTAAACTATACACCTGACTTCTCGTACAAAGTTTCCCCACTCCAAGGTATAAGTTTACTAAGGAATTATTCTTCCCATGTCCTTCCTTATAATTGAGGAACCTTTCTTGCTCTTTCTTTTGTTTTGTAACCTTATACGGATAGATTACGATATAATATATACTCGCTCTGACGTCGCCCAGAACATACTTACTTACTTACTCCTGTGGTGCTGAAACCCCGAAGTGGGTCTTGGCCTCCGAGACGAGAACTCAACTCAACTCGCCCAGAATATGCTGTATTAAAATACCTTTGTAATTTTGTAGTAAATCTATATCTTAATACCGCTGAAAGAATCTTGAAAATTGGTTACAGCTTTTTACTGTATTCATTACAAACATACAAGCAAATGGGAAATTAAATCATTAATCCTTCTTTATTATAATATTATCTATAATTAGTGTAAATGTAGAGAATCAACATTAGGATATATCTTTAAATAAAAGTACTTAGTTTAAGTAACACCTTTGTATTTAAAGTGTCTCTGTTGTCACATGGATCACCTGAAACAAACAAAAAATTATAATTAATACATGTTCAGCAACTTTAATTTGTATATAATCTTTTATATTATCAGGCATTACATAAAAAATGTTTTCATGTGTTTCATCTTAATAATACATACACTTTACATACAATATCAAATAAATAGTACTCTTATAGACCAAATGCCTTTTAGTTAATCTAAAACGGTTTGTCAAAATATCTAGTTACACTATAAACACAACATAAACGCTTTCAAAGAGAGAAGGGTTGCTAAAATCGGCTAAAAGTACAAATGATTGATTCAACCCGCAAACGCCGTATCATTTTTCTTGACCGAAACCCATTCAGCAGAAACAACTGACCCGGATACCCGCATTTATAGAGTTAGAGTACTGGATGGAGCTTTGTGTTAGAAGTTACGTAAGAAGGAAAAAGGCGTTTATTTTGTGTATCTCACAAAGTGTGTAGTGTGTGTGTAAAATATATGTGTGAGTGTAGTAATGTAAATATGCAATTAAAGAAAGTGAGGCAATCGGTATAGCTTAACCATGTCAAATGTTCATTTGAACAGTCGCTACGTTACTGCTACTTCACACGTTACCGCTATGTGGCTACGTTACTGCTACGTCGCTATGCTACTACTACGGTACTACTACGTCGTTATGTTACTGCTACGTCACTACGTTACTGATAAGTCGTTGCGTTACTGCTACGTCGCTACGTTACTGCTACGTAAATTCTACGTTACTGCTACGTCGCTACGTTACTGCTACTTCGCTACGTTACTGCTACGTCGCTACGTTCCTGCTACGTTGCTACGTTACTGCTACGTCGCTACGTTAATGCTACGTCGTTACGTTACTGCTACGTCGCTACGTTACTGCTAAGTCGCAACGTTACTGCTACGTAGCTACGTTACTGCTACGTCGCTACGTTCCTGCTACGCTGCTACGTTACTGCTACGTCGCTACGTTACTGCTACTTCGCTACGTTACTGCTACGTCGCTACGTTCCTGCTACGTTGCTACGTTACTGCTACGTCGCTACGTTACTGCTACTTCGCTACGTTACTGCTACGTCGCTACGTTCTTGCTACGAAGTTACGTTACTGCTACGTAGCTACGTTCCTGCTGCGTCTCTACGTTACTGCTACGTTGCTACGATACTGCTACGTTGCTACGTTACTGCTACGTGGCTACATTACTACTACATCTCTACGCTTCTACTATCTACGATCCTCACAAGCTATCTTCAAGTTTCTCGGTTTTAAGAGCCTATATTCTGTAGTGACACCCCATGTTAGTTTGTTATACTGACCATAAAAGTCAAACATTTATTTATTCAAAGAGACTTTTTAGGAAGCGCTGTTTATTTGCCAACGTACATAATTTAATATAAACCAGCGATTTAAATATATTCTGTTTTGTTTCGATTGAACGTGCTCTTTTTAAAAGTATTTGTTTTTGATTATTTCATTGGCATTACATGCAGTTTGGAACATGTTGTGTAAAAAAGAAAAGTTATAACAACAATTTTCTTTACTTAATTTTAATAGTATTAAATGCAATTTTTAATACACCGAAAACATCTAGTATTTTTTATATCTGTGCTCACACCCGTTTATAATACAAAGAAAAATGCCTTCACACCGATATTCCCATGGTAGTTCGATTTATACCAGCGTCAATGTGACTTATGGTGGGCTAAATGGGTATTCCAGGATTTGCGTTTTACGCAATCGACTTTCGTCTTTATTATATGCGAAACCCGTGTAAATGTAGGTCGCAATTTGTTTGGAGGTTTTTGAATTTTAATTAGATATGAGTTGAGAGCGTTTCGTGTTTAGTATACCTGATGAAATAGTTATGTGGTCTTAGTTAATACTAGCTTTCTGCGAGCGGTTCGTCCGCTTTCTTATCGAAAACTTAACAAATACTATACATTCCACCTTCCTATAGAACCACTCTATCTGTTAAAATAAACCTCGGAAAATTCCGTTGCGTAGCTTTAAAGATTTAAGCAAACATAGGGACGGACATACGGATTTATGGTTAGTTAGTTGTATTGAGGTTTTATAATAACTTTAGTTTTAATAAATGTGAATATTCGTTTACAAATCTATCAATGAAAATCACCGATAGAGTAATAATTAATCTTGACAGAGTTAGTTATGTGTGATGAACATAGAGAAGCAATCTGAATCTACCATTTATTGACTTGACTAAAGGTAAAAAAATCTTAAACCACTTGGCTTAGCAAAAAAGACCAAGCACACGTGTCAAAAGTGTAACTTCTCTAGCAAGATTCGAAGATACAAAAATCATCGCCTTACTTTACAAAGTGACTGTATTGCCATGACCTTGAAATTTTACTCTCAATGCGCCTAAATAAGTTTCCCTATAATAATTACGTACATATAAATTATGAACCTTTAGGCTCCTGAACAAATACAATTCAAGAGTTAGTAGCTTCTCTTCATCTTCTCTTCTTAACACTATCTATTAAATTGATTACGCAAAGCGATACATAACATGCATTCAACAAAACCATGATAGCCAGCATACTGTAATTAATTCCAAACTAATTTGGTACCGTCGACCAGAGAAATTTATGGCGCTAAGGAAACTTGAGTGTGGTCCCAAGTTTATATTGTCACGAATGGGTTGGATACGACACTTCATTTGCCACGGAATTATAATTTAGCGTCTATTGGGCCTCATTTGTAGGTATGTGAGTCTGTCTGCGTTTCTACTAAATATCAGAATAGCACGTGGAATAAAAATAGTCGAAGAAAAAGGGGCAAAATTCCTTGCCTTATAAACGTGCATATATTATGTGCATCAATTAATAAATAATTAATGAATATACTTGTTTTTATTTGCACTTTTAAATATAACAAATAGAAACATAAAACATTAAGTAAATAATAGAATGTAATACATAATTATAAACAGCTGTATGCTATATAATATATTTGTAGCATTGGTAAAAGGAAAAATAAAACAGAAACACATTTTATTCACAAATATACTTAAATTTTTTACTTTTTTGATCAAAAGACAGTTTTTAAATGAAAAACTTCATTTCCGGACATTCGTTTAGCAACGCTGAAAGCCAATTTCGGTAGGAACGAATTTAGGCCCAATAAATATGATGTCAATCAAATTGTCGTTTTACGTACCTCCATTATTTCGCTTTTAATAAATATTAAAAGTATATTGCTTTACATTTTATTTAAATTGCTTCAATATTACGCTTTAAATTTTTAAATCGAAATCGATTTAATAAATAAATAAAAATTTCATAGTTCATAATAAAACAGTTAGTAATACGTGATAAATTGTAATTTATAATATTATTTTTAAGAGGTTATTTCCCTTTAAAGAAGTTGTTTATGTTTGTTTCCACTTGTAAACTGCATAAGTAATTTTACAGGATCGGTAAAAGTAAATGCTGTTCCTTCATAAAATTAAAGTAAGCTAGATAAATATTTGAAGCTAAAGCTCTTAGCTCAGCGGTGGTTTATGGTTCCCGGGAGGTTATATTATACTATCGCTGTTCCAAACGAGCAAGAGGTATTTATTTAAGTTTTTAGTTATATATAAGGTTTAGTCTTTATTATAAGTCTGTTGTTATTATGATGAATCCTTCAACTATACTTTGAAAAACAAGTTCGATAAAAGGAGGATTCGTTATTGATTTTTTTATTGACTAAGGGCCGATTTTTAAATGCTTGGATAAAACAAGGATAAAACTTATTCGTCGAATAATATATAAAACTACCATTTTTAAAACGTATTCTAATTGCCCGTATTTGACAGTTTACGTGATATTTTAATATTATCGTGTAATACTTTATTGAACGGATAAGTTTTATCCAAGCATTGAAAAATCGGCCCTTATAGTGATAGAACATATTTTTAAATGTAAAGGGCATATTAATCTGCTTTGCCTTTTTAAATGGAGATTATTTGTGTTAACCAGGAATCGAACTCATGAACTTAGTTGTAGTACAATACTTTTAACACCGCTGCATGCTGGAGTCCATTCTCTCTCGTTAAAATACTACAATAATAAGCATAGAAAACATAATTAACAAAATGTTTTAATATTATTTAACCCTATTCATTTATCTATTTTTATATCATACATCCCGTTAATGGATTATTCCATCATTGGTAACGCAAATACATTATATCAATATAATAATGTAACATGGAACACATCACGTACTATTAACCGCGGGTTGACCTATTTAAATAATTACATTTGACTCATTATACGCAGGTTTTTAACTACAACGTGAGACCTTGTAGAGGTATAAATTACTGTTGGTAATCAAATACTTAAACTCTACTAAATGTAACATAAATCAGGCATTAAATTATAATATCAATATAGTGTAAACTGTCTTTAAAAGACAATAAAATGCCGCGACCTTGTAATTTTATTTTCAACGCGCCTATAGAAAAATTTTAAACCATATATCATAAAGAAGAGTGCATACGTTTATTGCATTAATTAAAGGCCTAATACATAAATTCAATGTTAGTTGTTGATGTGATCCTGTCTGTCCCCTGCAGATTATACCAGGCACTGCCCTGCAACTTGTCGCCTATAAAACCTTCAACAAGGCTTAACTGCTTTCCTTTCAGAGTACGGTGCTGTTTAACAAATCCGACGGATCAATCGGGTTCGGTTTTTGCATCGTGATCCTAGTGTTATTGGGGTTTGGGATTGTATGTAAATAAACGTCAATTGTCTGCCCGTTTCTGGGAAGGGTAATGATTTTTTTAAAGGAAAATGTTTCTTCAGATCGCAGAAATTAGATATAACAACTCATAGATCTATGAGTTGTTATATCAATAACAAGTGGTATTATATTTGTATAGTCTAAAACTCTATGATGCTGTTTTTGAAAAAAACTTATGTGCTAGTGAAGTTTTGTTATACTTAGGATTCCTCCATTTGGGCTGAATCGTGTTTAAAAAATGACATAGGTATTAAAATATTCAACTGAGTTTGATCTTGAATTTCCCCGATCTAGTTCACCGTATAATAAAAATGAGATATCAACTCCTTTGAAGTTATAGCATTCCCGTGAAAAGTCAATACATCACTAAACTCTACGCTTATATCACTTAACTAAGCTCCAAGTTTCAGTGAATTACGGAACTTTCGAGATCACTTTAATAAAGTAGAAAATATGACGTCACCGATCTGACAGCGCTGCAATTCAGTATTCATTAGTTAGTAGAGATATAAAAATGGCTGGACCATCAATCATGAACTTTGATGAATGAGGGCAGCTCTCAAAGTTTCTTTCGATCCACGCTTAAGGGTACGGCGGACAGCGATCTTGAGTTTATTTTTTGAAATATATTTATAAAAAAAAACTGTTTTTAGCTTAATTATAAAAAATATTGTTTTGTTAGTGACGACCTAATTTAACTACTAGATTTATAGATCCGTTAGAGATCGTTATCTTTACCATATCGCTTAGCTGCATTTTCATCCTAGAAGGCTATATAATATGTATCATCACGCTAAGACCAACACGAGGAGCAATGCTGGTAAAACCGCGAGGCAAAGCTAGTAATTAATAAAGGTAATACAAATGACATACATGTACCTGTAGATAATAATGTGTAAAGTTACACAAATTATAATTAAATGAAAAGTAGCTGTATGCTTGCAATGTGTTTGCAGCTTGTAATAACAAAACCATACCAAGAAGCCATACCAATCGAAGTTTCAAAGTACTTGAAATTCACAGCGAAGGAATAATTAATACATATGTTATTGCTTGCTTAATAGCTAGGATATAGGTCACTAGCGTTGCCCCCGGCTTTGCATACATTGACTGAAGATGTGAATATGTTATTAGCTTACGAATTAAAATGGTCTTGTTTTTGGGTAGTGTGTTTAACGGTAAATCATTGTATAGATACAATTTATCATTGAACAACATATTTTGAAAAAAAAAAAAATCCCGACTGCCTATTTATATAGCCTATGAGATTATAACTAATTAACAAATTAATTAACTAACTAACACTATTCAGACGATTACAACGACATTAATCAAAATCCGTCCAGCGGTTTGAGCTGTATGGCGTGCTCGAAAAACATTACCCTACTTCTTTCTCAGTAGGTTAAAACCATGATGATATTTTGTTTGCTTTAGCACCTAATTGGTTACTGATATTATTCAGAACTTGTATTTCTTTTTAGGGACTTTTAATTTTTCTTGTGCGATAGTGTATTTTGAATATCTTTAAGTTTATTGTCTGTTTGCGGGAAAGGAGACCTCACAGTTTTTAAAAGATTTTCATAGTCTCTTACAAAGTAATATCTATTCATGAAATCCATGTTGTATAGTAATTATTATAATACAAAGAGGGATATATGTTATATACCACATTTTACATAATTTTACATTCAGCTTTGGCCATTCCTAAACAGAATTTAATTCAAACAGTTTACAAAACCGGACAGTAAAATACGGTTGTGTCGAAATGAGTCATTTACGTGGCTCCAGTAGTTGAATTAATGGCAAGGGATGACGTCACACTTGTTATGCCTCGTTAATTTGTGACAATTGAGTTTCAACTTATTGTTATTATCTTGAACATTGTTCGGTGTAATGGGCGCCCGTTGTGTGGACTGTTTACTGGTTAGAAATAGGATATGATATTCTATTTTATTATTACGCTAGAGGGTGTTTTCAGTGTTGGGAAAATATTGTATATTCATTGTTTTCTTAATGTATTTATGTATTGTGTACCTATGTGTTTTTTGCTTAGTTTACGACAGAATGATTATGCAATAAATTCCGACACACATTCAGTCTTTACGCAAATATTCACTTATAATACCACAAGAGCTTCAAATAGGTTCGTTGCAAACAAATGAAGGAGTCAACTTGACGACTTTATTTGTTTGCAGGGAACCTTGAGGGAAATGCCAGATAATTATGAAGCTCGTGTGGTATTCGGGGGATTATTTTTCCGTCCCAAATGTCGGCCAATAATTTCACAATTGAATTCAACCTGTCAGTTTGACGTGTCAGAAAATTTTCAAAAAATTATCAGTATAATACCACGTGACGTCGAATGGTGCAATTCTATTGGTCGATATTTGGGTCGGAAAAATAATCAAATACAATTATAAATATTCGTCAAGTTTCCAATTTTTTCGAATATATTTTTCCAGATACTAATATAAACGAAATAAACATTAGCTATTTCAATATAGTCATTCACACGTGACGCTACACCCAAGGGAAATACACAAAAACTCTATATTTAGACAACAATTCACAATGCAACCAAATGGATCCATCACTAAACACCACTTAAGGTGAAGTGATTGATTTTCAATACGTCTGTGGGTTCTCAAATTGATAATACAAAATGTAATACCATTACGCCAGGGGACTGATCCGGAGTTTCGAGATCATTCGTCTTGGCTAATTGTCTCCAACCCTATTCCCTTTCCGTTTCCTGCAAATTGTAAATAAAGAGGTGAAATACGAATTTATGAATTGGTTTAAAGTGTATAAAGATAAGTGTACAATTGATTAAGTTGATTCATTTATTCTAATTTATCTAAGGTACTCTTAATTGCCTTATTTATGTTAGGGTTGCGTGGTATAAATCGCTAGGTATAACGATTATAAATAAAGAATTTTCATTCAGTAATACTCTAAAAAGGGAAGGAAAATTGTTAATAAATAATATAATAATTTACTATCTATACTATGATATTATTAAGCGTTTGTTTGTTTGTTTGAACGCGCTAATCTCAAGAACGACCGGTCCGATTTGAAAAATTCTTCCGTTGTTGGATAGCCAATTTATTGAGTAAGGCTATCATCACGCTAAGACCAATAGAAGCGGAGCCACGCGGGTGAAACCGCGCGGAACAGCTAGTAAAGAATATAATGGAAGTACATTTATAAGTACTATGTTTACTTCTTTCGTTAGTCATGTACTTACTACAAAAATACAGCATTGTAACACTATACAATAGAGATCTTACTAATACTAAAAATAATGTTGAAGCAAACAAAAGGATTTAGAGATCGCTGTCCCTTACGAGTCTAGCCATACAGATAGTATAGTATAGTGAAAATTATTTAAGTTTATGTTAGTAAATAATGTGTATTTAATCGAAATAATAATTATAGGTAGGTAAGTCTAATCTGTAATTTGACAAAATTACTTCTTTGATTCTGTATCTATTTAAAAATTCAATTTCAGCAGCTTAGCAGTGAAAACACAGATTAACAAAAACACGGACCGATTTACTTTCATTAAGTACTTTAATACAAAATACGTTCACGGTATTACTATCTAAATATATAGAACTCAAAGGTGACTGACTGACTGACATAGTGATCTATGAACGTACAGCCCAATTCACTGGACGGATCGGGCTGAAATTTGGCATGCAGGTAGATTTTAGGACGTAGGCAACCGCTAAGAAAGGATTTTGATCAATTCTACCCCCAGGGATAAAATAGGGGATGAAAATTTGTACGATGAAGTATGAACATCTTTTCCACGCAGGCGAAGCTGCGGGCAACAGCTAGTACTTTAAAAACGTAACTTATATTAATAACCAAAACACATATAAGTTTCATTCACTAATATAGACAAAGCCACGGTCACTTGCCAGCTGTAAACAAAACATTTTATTCCAAGTGTCGATGAAACCTTATCGAAAGTTCTAGACGCTTCGAACAATGGATCGGGTTCGTTATTCTGTAACAAAGGCTTTATGTTATATTGAAGGGTACTTGGTCAGGATATCAAATGCATTGTAGTAACATTATCTCAATGGATATAATAATTATCTGAAATTGTGTAAGAATTAAAAGTTAGAATAGAAATCCATACTAATATTATAAATGCGAAAGTAACTCTGTCTGTCTGTCTGTTACTCAATCACGCCTTAACTACTGAACCAATTTGCATGAAATTTGATATAGAGATATTTTGATACCCGAGAAAGGACATAGGATAGGTTTTATCCCGGAAATCCTACGGGAACGGGTTTTTCTTTGAAAACGCGGGCGAAGCCGCGGGCGGAAAGCTAGTAGAATATAACTTAATTGTACAATGCACACAAAAACAATATTTACGTAAACGATATGTAACTTAAAATAAAGTACAATTTGGCGGCCTTATCGCTTAAAAGCGATTTCTTCCAGGCTACCTTGTCAAAGCTTTATACTTAGAGATGAATAGGAACTGAATATCTTCCAAATATTGATAATATACAAACAAAGTTTTACATTCACAATATTTAATTAGCGTTATATTATGTCAATTGTTTTGCAACACCATTTCTTAAGCGGAAATCGAACCCAGAACTCAATAAAATATAGAAGAACAGACCAAGACAGAACAGAAAGACAGACGAATAAACCAACAAATCATCAGGACATTTATGAACCCAATTACAAAACACTTGTAAATCAGTCATCGCGAACTAAACTCAGTTCTTCAAAACAAACAAATTGCTTAAAACTTTTAATATTCGTTATAAATTCAGAACTCGGTGCAGAGTTTTCAACATGGCATTGTTAGTACAATCAAATAATACATTCTAAATGTATAATTTTCGTAATTTCTGTCCTAGAGCTATTCTGGTACACACGAGCGTTTATCGACTTTTAGTTTGATGTAAAAACATCCTTATTTTATACATTTTATAATGTCAAAAAGTTAATTTGATTTTATATTGCTATACTACTATTATATTATGTAGGTAGTATACGTTTGTAATTTTAATCCACACATATCTCCAAATTTAAGCTTTTTGTACTACGAGTGATGCCGCGGTCTTAAACTATAGTCAATAACATCATAACATTTAAATTGTTACAAAAAATTCAAAACATAATAAACGTAATGTAACACGCTTTATTGTTGTAAAAATAAACACTAAACACATATTTTAAGTTAAATATAAGTTAGGTCTAGTATAGATTGCTGAGTTGACACTAAGTAACCCCACTAATGAGCTAGCACTCGCACTCAAGTAGGGGTGGGACGAAGTCGATAGAAAATACGATAAAACAATTTTAGTGCAATTTTATATTGTAAATAGAATTTATGTTTTATATTTTTACGATGCTTATGAACATATTTTTATTGTAGTTTTCGTCGGCTTTATTTTGTACATATAATTTTGTAGTCTTTATTGTGTTCTGTGCATATAAATAACCTAACTTACATCTTGAATTATTGTTGTACCTTGATAATATTTACAATTTATATATTAATTTAATTAATAGATTGCCGTAACGATTACTCATTATATTAACGTTTATTTTACTTATTATTGACGTCTAGTAAATCAATATATTATTCAATTTGTAAATACTCATTGGTTTCTAAATTTTACAGAAATAGCTGATAACTATTAAATAATTGACTATGTATTGTGCGTTTCATATTATAAACATATTCTATAATTTGTTATCGTATTTGCTTGGTAGGATTTTAAGACATGACGCCAAAGTGCATAATTAAGTAATTCCAGGTAGAAAAGTGTATAAATTGATATATTATATTGATATTAACTACCTACACATCACTAGTTTGTTTATCCAGTGAACGGGCGACGAAACAGTTTACGATAATTTAGCGAAAATGTCATTAGTACGTATTGCCATCTGGGGCTGCCACGTTGTAACGCATGAATAAATTAAATCACAAATCAAATTGCCCGATAAGCATGAATTAATAATGTTAACACGACGAGCGGATATTTTTGGATATTATTCTTCTACAAATATTGTTCTTAATGTTATAATTGTACTGTTTGCTGTGTTTAGCCATAAACTGCATAAGTCCTTATATTGTTTTTAAAGTAATATTTAACTCTTCTTATGTCTTATGTCTTCTTATTTCTTCTTAGGGCTGCATTTGTACAGTTTTTAGACAGAGCGCAACTGTAGTTTTCGACGTATGTAAACAGATGTATAACTTATAAGAATAATAAAAATCAAATAAAGGTTATTTACAATGTATTAGACTAGTGATCTCCATGCACAACATTTATTCTTTGGCTCAGTAATAATACCTAATTGAAAAATAGCTGTAACAATAATTTCTGTTCTCAATTCAGAATAATGATCCGACTGACGAGAGCTTAAACATTAAATTAATTATTGCGAATTTTCTGAGCTAAGAATAAACCATTATTAGTATTAAAGTATAGTACAGTATTAAAGGTAGTTGAGTTTCAAACAATTTATTAACGTAGTTGTAATTTTAATATTAATCTTCTTATATATAAAATTCTCGTGTCACAATGTTAGTCTGCATACTCCTCCGAAACGGGTGGACCGATTCTCATGAAATTTTCTGTGCATATCGGGTAAGTCTGAGAATCGGCCAACATCTATTTTTCATATGCACCACGGGCGAAGCCGGGGCGGGCCGCTAGTAGTTATCTAATAGTCAAATATTCGAAATTAAATTTCTGGATACGATATTCAGGTTAGAGATATATACTTTATTTAGATAACAATACATGATTCTAGTGACCTTTCCTTCATTATTATTATTACACTAGCTTTCCGCCCGCGGCTTCGCCCGCATTTTCAAAGATAAACCCGCGTGGTTCCCGTTCCCGTGGGATTTCCGGGATAAAACCTATCCTATGTGTTAATCCAAGTTACCCTCTATATGTGTGCTAAAATTCATTGTAATCGGTTCAGTAGTTTTTGCGTGAAAGAGTAACAAACATCCATACAAACTTTCACATTTATAATATTAATAGGATGTATTCTTCATTACATTATCAGTGACATAAAATCTAGCAAATAGTTTATCATTGAAGCAGCTAGAAATCAAACGGCAAAGTCAAAGCAAGGTTCTTAAAGTTAACCTTTAGGAATACTCATTCCTTTGGTTTTTTAACCCATTAAAAACATAATTTTCTTTACATTTAAGATTTGTCTCATATTTTAGGTGCACATTATTATCAAATACATCGTATAAGTGCTCTTAAAAGTAAGAAGAAACTACAAAATATGTAATTCTGGTCAGGCGAAGAGCGAAGGAACTTAATTATCAAACTTTTATAATTCAGAACTTGAAGCCGAGTTTTGGTAATAATGGAAAGTCTCTTTATGATAAATTTTGTACCTCAGCTCCATCTTGGACTTGAGAAATTGAACACTTTTTAACTCTTAAAGTACACAGAATTTAATGAGAACCTTTCCTTATAATGGAGTCAATATTATTACACGGCATCGGATTAAAATTAGCTGGTTTGGTGTAAAATTTTGAAATTATTCACAATAATGGAAAATAACATGTTTATTAATTTATAAACGATAGTAGAAGTCGTAAGCAGCATAGAAATAGTATATGCGTCATACTATTCCTATACTGCTTTTAATCCATTATTCCGCAACTAGACTAGAGTAGATAATTTTTGAAACAAAAAAAAATCGCAGTCGGATGAAACCCATTAGAAAAGGAGGGGAATATGATGAAAATTAAAGGAAAAATAAATTACGGTCAATCCGAGTTCGGGAAGAGGGAGGGGGGAGCTTTTAAGAGAAAAAAATGGTTTCTCTCGATTTCCGACAAAACTACAAGTCCTACGGAAAAAAGTTCAATGGCAAAGTTGTAGGTAATAAAAGGATCTACAACTTTTGTATTCACAATTTTTTCACATAACCTCAAAATTTAGGTGAAAAATTCAAGAAACCAAGTTTTTGGTTTTTTATTTTTATCTACTTCAAAATTTATTGTTTTTCTACGAAATTTGGTGAAAACTTACTTTATTATGTCCCAAATACACTGTAATTTATTTGATTGAAAATATTTACTTTTTCGCCTTATTTTGAATTAATACCAAAAAAACAACCTAATTTTCAATCGAAAAGTCACCCGTCAAAATATCAGCTTTTTTCAAAAACTTGGGGTGCCTTTTATTCATTGAAATCTCTACTTTCATATGGTGTAAAAAAATAAACACCACCATAGTAAATGTTCTCAGGAAATGCATACAAACAGTGTGAAAATTAGCTTTTACTAAATCAGGCACACTTCTCGAACTACCTGAAATGTTTATATCGACATCATTTTGCTTTTGAATATGCTGTAAAATATTAAACTTAGAACAGATAATTATTTTTCTTTTGAAATATTACCGAAAAGCCGATACAAGAGAAGATATAGAGTTCGAGAAGTGTGCCTGATTTAGTAAAAGCTAATTTTCACACTGTTTGTATGCATTTCCTGAGAACATTTACTATGGTGGTGTTTATTTTTTTTACACCATATGAAAGTAGAGATTTCAATGAATAAAAGGCACCCCAAGTTTTTGAAAAAAGCTGATATTTTGACGGGTGACTTTTCGATTGAAAATTAGGTTGTTTTTTTGGTATTAATTCAAAATAAGGCGAAAAAGTAAATATTTTCAATCAAATAAATTACAGTGTATTTGGGACATAATAAAGTAAGTTTTCACCAAATTTCGTAGAAAAACAATAAATTTTGAAGTAGATAAAAATAAAAAACCAAAAACTTGGTTTCTTGAATTTTTCACCTAAATTTTGAGGTTATGTGAAAAAATTGTGAATACAAAAGTTGTAGATCCTTTTATTACCTACAACTTTGCCATTGAACTTTTTTCCGTAGGACTTGTAGTTTTGTCGGAAATCGAGAGAAACCATTTTTTTCTCTTAAAAGCTCCCCCCTCCCTCTTCCCGAACTCGGATTGACCGTAATTTATTTTTCCTTTAATTTTCATCATATTCCCCTCCTTTTCTAATGGGTTTCATCCGACTGCGATTTTTTTTATCTTTTCATTATTTTTAAAGGCTTCTACCCCAGTCTAAACGCCGTAGAAAAATCATGGAGACAAGGGGAAAAAATCTCTACCTGTACTTTCGAATTCTCATCTGCACTCAGGTGTCCACCTGCTTACAAGTGACGGCATAGTGCTGAATCTTATTATTTTATGCTCTTATATCGTTCTAGATAGGTCACCTGGTGGTTCAAATGACCCATAAATTTATCAACATGGGCCTGTAGTCTATTTGTCTTCAATACATTATAGAAATAAACCAAATAGTCCCTTTACAATTCAGCGCCTTTTCCGCCAATTTACGCATTTACAGGAGACAGCACAATCGTAACAAGAAGTGAATATGTTCCAAACAATATAATAGACTACAAGCCCGCATAGGACAAAAATATGGGTCAAATGAACCACCAGGGGACATATCTAGAACGATAGCAGAGCAAAAAATAATAAGATTCATCACTATGCCGTCACTTGTAAGCTGTCCAACTGAGTGCAGATGAGAATTGAAAAGTACAGGTAGACTCGGTAAATTTTGGTCATATATTTTTGTACGGCATTCTTAACCATCGATAGATCCATTAAAAATAATAAGAAACCGCTCAGTGCCGTACAAAAATGGTGGTCCACCAAGTCGGAATTTTTATTTAATTTCCGAGAGTTACCGGGGGTAAATTTGGTCATTTGACCATGTACGGCATCTGTGTCATACTATTGCTATACTGCTTTTAATCCATTATTCCGCAACGCCGTACAAAAATCATGGGGACAAGGGGAAAAAATCGAGAGTTGTAATCCCCTCTCTTTCCCCACTCCAGGGGGTCATTTGACACAACACGAAATAAATTTATTTTTAAAGTATTTTATGCATAGATAATATTTTTTCATGTGCCGTACATTTTCGTTGGTTCAAAGGGGAAAAATCTGAAAAAGAAAAAAATCCATATAACGAAATGTTTGCTTTATATTTTTATAATAAAATATAAATATACATTAATATTAAGAAGCTCGAGGTGGTTAATTATCACCTTGGAAAGTCGGAGTCAGGTGGAATGGACTCCGTTAAATTGATGAACTAATAAAAAAGCTATGAACGAAAAGATGTGAATTATATGCAATCAGTCCATGAATACAGGTAAAGTCACAAGCAAATGCTAGTAATATATACATATTCAAAATGTACAAGTAAAGCGCTTTCAAATGATACCAAACACTGCGTATTTATCTTAACTTTATTTTTTTACTCTGTATGTTTTGCCCGCTACTGGCGCCACATTAGATTTTGTGAAACCCCATATAGCCTTTAGCTAGCTGGTCGCTGGTTATCCAGTGAACAATTCAGACGCTTCTAATGATATGTCATTTGTCGAATTCTGATAAGTAGTTTAGAAGTTACGAGGGAATAGATGAACATACATACATGACCTGTAAACAACCATAACCCTCCTTTTGCTTTGCCGTAGTTGGGTAAAAATATGTTAATGCCGTACTGTATCAAATGGCCATAAAGCACCCTTAAAATTGTAGCTTTCGTCGCTTTCATCAGCCTTAAAGATGTGGTCTGCACAAAAATGTACGGCATCGTTTTTTCCTAATTTATCTATGTTAATACTATTTAAAACAACGGATAAAGTGTAGAAAACTATTATATTTCATTTATCTACGATGTTTAAACTTTAACAAAATTTCTGGTTTTGCATTTCTCTATAACTTTTTTTAGAACGGTTTCTTTTGAACGGCAATACTATACAACAATTGAATTTTACAATATCATGTTAAAAAAAAAGTTCCCGTACAGGGTCAAATGACCTTACAGCTCTTTATATCAAGAATTCGATGAAATTAAGATGATTATTGGTATACATTTAAAAGAACAATTATTTTTTGACGGCATTGCTTTTAATAGTACTTTTGAGTGCTAGATAATGTTTTGGAACCGAAGCCGTACTTAGTCAAATGACCCCCTGGAGTGGGGAAAGAGAGGGGATTGCAACTCTCGATTTTTTCCCCTTGTCCCCATGATTTTTGTACGGCGTTGCGGAATAATGGATTAAAAGCAGTATAGCAATAGTATGACACAGATGCCGTACATGGTCAAATGACCAAATTTACCCCCGGTAACTCTCGGAAATTAAATAAAAATTCCGACTTGGTGGACCACCATTTTTGTACGGCACTGAGTGGTTTCTTATTATTTTTAATGGATCTATCGATGGTTAAGAATGCCGTACAAAAATATATGACCAAAATTTACCGAGTCTACCTGTACTTTTCAATTCTCATCTGCACTCAGTTGGACAGCTTACAAGTGACGGCATAGTGATGAATCTTATTATTTTTTGCTCTGCTATCGTTCTAGATATGTCCCCTGGTGGTTCATTTGACCCATATTTTTGTCCTATGCGGGCTTGTAGTCTATAAAGCATTTTCCAGCAATTTTGAAAATAAACAAAGTCATTAACCATCATGTTTATCTTCACAGAACAATCACAGCAGAAATTATTGTTGTCAATTTGTTCGCTTCAATGTTTTGAGTTCACTGAGAAATATTAACATTGCTCGAATGAATGATGACTGACTCGTTTCCGTTTAATTAAAAACAAGTCAAGGTTTTCTTTTGTTCATTAAGAGCACTTATTTGTTTTAAGTTCAATTCAATATTGAATCAACGGTCTTCTGGATCATGTATTTTTTTTTAAAGTAAAGATGGACAGTTGGATTTCGTGTAAGATTCTAAATAATAGGAGGAAATTATTTTTTATTGAATATTCAAGAGGTTTTTAAGGTGGCAATGATAGTGATTAGACATTTTATTATAGTCAATAATAATTATTTAGATTTGAAACAGTAATCCTAGGTAATAATGTTTTTTTTTTGTTTCTTGTAGGTACTAAGTAGGTTATTCATATTCGTCGTCATAAAGAATTTGCGTATAACACAAAAGTTAAAACCCGATAAAAATTAAACTTTTGTCAATATAGAGCTCTCTTTCTCTTCCTAACAAAATGATATCTTTCTTCTCTCTCTTGCGATACAATTTACTTTGACGTAATGTGTACTCTTCATCAATTTGTCAAACGCCAACGCTCCCTTAAAGAAAAGGGCCTAATCTGCATATTGTATATTTCCAGAAATAGAATATCTATTAAATACATTATTATCATAATATTCCATTGAAGTATAATTTCACAAGGAAATCACAGTATTATTTTAGATATGTACTCAAATAAATAAAACAATGGAGTCCTAGGAAAAGGAACATTTTATAGTAGTATCAATGATCGACTTTATTTAGGTCAGTACTTCTATATTCAGCCAGGTCGCCATTTTTATCACTTAGTATTCACCAAGAAATAATAATCTATCAGTGCAGCATGAATTTCCTATAAAAATAAATGAATATTAAATAATCAAGTACATCTATACCAATATTATAAAGCTGAAGCGTTTGTTTGTTTGAGCGCGCTAATCTCAGGAACTACTGGTCCGATTTGAAAAATTATTTTGGTGTTAGATAGCCCATGTATCATAGGCTATATATCATCACGCTAAGACCAACAGGAGTGGAGCAATGCGGGTGAAACGGCGGAGCACAGCTAGTTACATATAAAATCGCTTCCTAATATATAACGTACAATAAAATATATAAATTAAAAATTCTTTAATTAAGTATATTATAACAAAAAATCGCTTCCCAATATAGTACATAATATATTTAGATCATCAGCCCCTAAGCTACTCCCACATTGATTAATTATAGTCAATCTAAAGGAATCCGTATAAAATCTCGAATTGGGTTCCGTAGGGTTGCATGAGAGAAGTCATTACGGGCACCCGAAATTCCGCAAATACTTCTTATGGCGATAGATTAAATGCCTTTTTCGCTAACAACGTTATGTGATCTAAGTATTTTGTGCGAATAAATTATGTTATTTGTTACGTTAAAATACTTACTTGCAATTTCGTTGGAACTCCTAGTTTTATTTGTATGTATCGGTCAAGATTCGTAATTGTAATTGTTATTGTTCTTTCTCCTAATCAACAATGGTCCAGATGAATTAAACTATGTGAAAGTCCATACTAGATTATAATAGTTAACACTAGTATAATTTTACGGCGCTCATTTGGAGGAATAGCGGATGTGGTATAATTTCAGAAATTTGTCAATACCACTTCAGAGGATCGCTTTATTGTAAGTATGTAGTATTGTATGAAAATATACAGATTTGATAATAAAAACATTCATTTTTAATCAATCATTAGTTACCTGCTAATTTCTCCGTATATGATTTACAGTAATTACCCCGATGCACCTTGATTTTCATCTATTGTAGTCTCAAGCTCATCTCAAATGCTCATTTGTGCACTTTAAACAGGCTTTTTTAGTCGTCTGAATTTAAAGGCACAAGTTGTCGAGTCAGCGTGACGGGAGCGCGTCACTCGAACATGCCGCTAGGAACAAAGGCACTCGGGCTCAGGGCTGCTGCGGTAGGGCTGCCACAAAGGAGTTTGAAATATTTTAAATTTTATTTTTTGGAGCAGTTTTGTAGCATATTGGGTTGGATGGAACATGCCACTAGGAACCAAGGCACTCGGCCGCTGTAATAGGGCTACCACATCAGAGTTTTAATTATTTTAAAATTATTATTTTTTTTTAATTTTTTTTTGATATAAAATCTTTACCTACAAATAAATAGTACTTACCTAGTTATCATTTAATATCTACTCATAGGTATCCAAATAGCTAAGGAAATTGAAGGCGATTTAACGAAGAAATTAAACACAAGACAGACAGAAATATTATATAGTTCAAAATATAAAAGTAAAATTAATTATGAGTATACTTTCAAAGGTTAAGATTAGACAGAAATATAAAACTAGAAATGAATGCATCTAAATAACAAAAATAACAATTAATAATAGTAAATTTGTGTTTTTATTTATTGTATATCCACCCAAAATGTGTTTTCTATCTTTCTAGATCATATTTACTTGTATCCAAGTGTCTTTATTACATCTCAGATTTATGAGAGACTTAGTAATAGAGAACTTAATAAAAGTTTTAATGTCCCTCACAAGTAACATGCTGGGCGAAGTTTCTGAACTTATGAAGATCTCAGATCTCATGGACTATGTGTTTTAGAAATACGCTTTATTTTAATTTACGGCTGTAGAACTTTTTTTCTAGCCATATTTTTTTTAATTTAATGAAATTTTAAAAGACAAGTTGTCTATAATCTGTTGCAGCTATGGATGTTTCTTCATTATAATATCGTTGATTTGAATTCGAGTATTAGAAAATAATCTTTGATTTAAAAGTACCTAAGTACCTCACCAAACCACGAGCAAAAACTTTCATCTATTATTTCAACTATTTACTCGTTGATATTTTTAATAAAAGTTATATGCATATGTTTGTCCCTTAAACCTACAACTATTTTCGTTCAAATATTACATTCATAATAGTATTAGCATGTAGTGTAAAATTGTAACGTTTCGCATGCTAGTGCTTCCTAACATATTTGTAGAACCCATAACATTCATTTTTAGATTCATTTTTATATAAGACTAGCGGTCCGCCCCGGCTTCGCCCGTGGTACATCGTTACATTTTCTCTACATAAGAACCATCCTCGTACTTCAAGGAATGTAATAAAAAAAGAATTATCGAAATCGGTTCAGCCGTTCTCGAGTTATGCGCTTACAAACACATTTTGCGATTCATTTTTATATATAAGATTTAAGCTATTTCTCTGCAATTTCGCAACGATTCCGTTTCAGTAGATTTTACGCAAATCAAACGGTTGTTGTATATTCAGAACTTGGTCAGATTAGTGGAATATGTATCGTATGTAAATCTGATTTATGCAGTCGCTACTGACCCGTATATCAATCTTCGGACGATACTATTTACTATGAACAAACATGATTCACATTGATTTAATTTACTTGTGTATTTTCATTGTTAATAATGTTAAAAAATGCATCTGCTTCTATATAGGAATTTTGGATTACTTTTTTGGACTTAATTTTTATACTTTAAAAAAAATGTAGTCAGCTAGATTAAAGTAAACAAAAGACTTAACATGTCTATATAATTTGGTTTCATATATTTGATAGTTATATACCTAGTAACATTTTAGACACAGTTCGTAGAAATTTATAAATATTTATAAATTTCTACGAACTGTGTGAATTGAACCAAGCCGTAGCGAGAAATAAGTATATACTTATTTCTCGCTACGGCTTGGCCCACATAGTGAAAGAATATGAACGTTTCACCAAGGTAAAAAGTATCAATCTCTAGTCTCAATCTTCAAGCAAAAATCGTATCAGAGAATTGCTCTATTACAAAGTTAATAAAAGAGACATAGACAAACACTATCGCATTTAGCAAGAAAGAAAGAAAGAAAGAAAACATTTATTCCAACACACACAACACACATATAAAATAGCATTGTAAATTTTAAATAATATGTAATAGAAGACATAGATATATGTGTGGTTGCATGCGCTAAAAAAGGAAGCCACTCAGGATACCTGAGGCATAATACCTCAGCACTGATTTTCAGTGACCCCTTATGACATCCAGAATGTCAGCATTATATTAATCATCATTTATAATATAAGTAAGGATAAAACGTTACATTTAGCACTCCCCCTATCTATAAAAGATATCAAACATGACATTAACACTTCACCGTTTATTGTTGTTTAGAAAATAACACTATAAAATGACAAAGCTGCTTAGTATAATCTGTTGGCAGCCCTGGCCTTGTGCCCCGGGATTATCTACGTACGTTGTTCCCATTTCGTGTTGATGATCCGTGTAGTGCTTTGGTTTTTAGTTTAACCGATTAAAAAGACGTTTTATTTTGAGGAAATAGTTCTTAGAATAAATAAAAGTAAGTGTTCATTTTATGTATGGGTCCCAGACATAAAACAAAGCAACAAATACTTTTATGTTTGTAAGGGCTCATCTCTGAAACACATTGATTTTTTATAGCATATTTTCTAACCAAGTTACATAGGCTAGTTGCATCCTATCAACATATTTTATTTATCTATACTAATATTATAAAGATTATTTAACCCATTGAGCCCCGAACGGCCCGATTCGTCCACGACATAATAGATTTTCTATTGTGTCTGTGATTCCGGGGCCTGAGTTATTAATAATTTAATATATAAAAATTATTTCTTTCTTTCTGTCTTTCTAAAGCTGAAGAGTTTGTTTGTTTGAACGCGCTTATCTCAGGAACTACTGGTCCGATATGAAAAATTATTTCGGTGTTAGATAGCCCATTTATCGAGGCTATTATATTATATCATCACACTAAGACCAACAGGAGCGGATAACAGTGTAAAACCGTAGGGCATAGCTAGTTAATAAATAAAAGAACACATCTCAATTACGATAAATCGCTCAGTAAAAATAAATTACATTGTAATCAAGAGTCGGGCACTCCGCAATCCCTTGCTGTAAATGGTATGGACTATTAAGATTAGATCGAGCTTTAATACGCCCATTCACCCACCTACGGACATGAATCGTACGTAATTAAGAAGGGTTCCTTGGTCGTGAATGGTATTCATTTAATTTTCATACTCGTTTGAAACGAGAATGGATGTAATTGATATTTCTTTGTTTAAAAAGTGTGTTAAAATATGTTTGATAACCCTTTTATTTTAATTTGATAACAATATTGGTCAAATAGTACCTATAGACCTGTGATTGATTTTTTTTTATATGAAATCTGTACATATTGCAGTATTGAAAGGTAAAGCAAATAGTAGCAGTAGTAGAGTCTACAGTTTTTTATAAAATTAAATTGAATTGCCTGGCAATTAGTTTAATAAAATAAATGTAGATACTTTTGTGTACGTATAATAGTGTCTTACAACAAACCACTATTTGAAATCCGAAGCTAATCAAGAATATCTTCTTCTTATATATATAAAAATGAATCCCAAAATGTGTTGGTAAGCGCATAACTTGAGAACGGATGAACCGATTTCGTTAATTCTTTTTTTATTATATTCCTTGAAGTACGAGGATGGTTCTTATGTAGAGAAAACGTAAATATGTACCACGGGCGAAGCCGGGGCGGACTGCTAGTCTTATATATAAAAATGAATCGCAAAATGTGTTGGTAAGCGCATAACTCGAGAACGGCTGAACCGATTTCGATAATTCTTTTTTTATTATATTCCTTGAAGTACGAGGATGGTTTTTATATAGAGAAAACGTAAATATGTACCACGGGCGAAGCCGGGGCGGACCGCTAGTTACGTAATAAAATAATAAGATATTTATGAAGTAGTTTTTATTAGCTTTTGGTACGGCACATTTTTTATTTTCTACTTCATATAAATTAAATCGAGTTATACTGTTAAATATAACTTCGTCTCTAGGATAAAAGGTCAAAAACACGTTTCTTTCCTAAATTTATCTGTCAGTGAATAATATTAGTAAGTTATTACAAAACTTTAGGAAGAATAAATTTAGACCTTCATATATCTTTATTGGAAATATTACAACTAGGAGGATATAAGAAAGTTGTAATAGTTTAGGAGATAATTATTTTCAAATTACTTCGATATTAAATTTAATGTTACAAAAGTACTTACTTTATTATTGCTCTAGCTTATTGACAGACCTATAATGTGATTTAAATATTATTTATCAGCTACATCATTATGGCTTTAACACGAATTATTATTAAATATATAAGTATATTTTTTAGTTCAATAATATGACTTCAGATAAAATTTCCCTGTGACCTACTCAGATATTCTAAATGATTTATTAATTAATCGATATCCGTTTTCAATTCCAGTATCTAGTGTTAAAATCAAACGGTTTATTAGAGAACACAAATTTAAAATAGTTATTATTTTCAAAAACCTTGTCACAAATTCTCTCTGTAATATAAAAAGCACAGACTAATATTAATATACTACGTATACAATAAAAAGGCTACGTGTAAAACTGTAAAATGTAAAATTGCAATTTAAACTGCACGGTATGAGATACAATAATTATTATCATCATGGAGCTAAAATTTGCACTGAAAGTTAATCCTCAGATCCGCGTCAAATTTAACACGTTCGCGGACAGTACTGGTTTACAGGTTGCAGCTACTGAGACACTACTTTTTTTCATACATTGCCCAGGGGCGTAGTGTTACAACACATGGTTAAAAAACCATATGATATGACAGAACGGATATAGGCGTAAACGTCGTAAGTACTCAGCGTCAGATTCATAGTCACCATCATCAGCAAATGGGTATGGACTCTATTCAGGGGTAGACGCTGCATCAAACAGGTCTTGAAGACGTTTTTGTTCTTTTTCGAACTAGTCTCGAGACGCCATTTGCAAAAATATTCGTTACAAATTTAGTTCAACAAAATCGTGTTCATAACAAACAATAGCAACATAAATATGTTGTTTACATAAGCAACTAGACTTGAATTAGTACATCCAGTATGAGTAAAACAATTAAATTACGTTGGAAACAAAATACTCAATTTCTAAACAACAATTCACACGCGGCACGCGGGATCACCGCAGCGGCGCAGTACTCGACTAACCGTATGCAAACATGACGCCCACGGGCGTAGTGTGCGCGGGGAGAGGGGTAAAAAAATATGAATGTATGCGTGGAAGTACCTTCCTTTGACGAATTTTTGTAAATAATGCAGTGACAGTACAAAAGTCTTAATTATACCTGTGATGACAGTACAACATGCCGTTCTTTATGATAGTATGAAAAATCGCTCGTCGTTTGGCGTACTGATTTTATGCAAGTAAAAACTGATACGTCGACAGACATACTGTCGTATCACTTTTAGCTGTCTAGACGCCTGTGGTCGTTACTGTCCGCGAACGTGTTAATTAGTTGATTGTGTTTAAGCCGCTTTTATTTAATTAAGCCAATGTATGATTTTGACGTAATTCATACTGTTTTACATTTACGGGAAAAATTACATTAGTGGATATGAAGTTTTCACGTTTTAGGTGTGATAAGATATGTTTGAAATTAGCTGAAATTCCACGCTAGTTTCAGCTTTTCGTAGTTTTCTCGTCTATGGAAGTAGTGCTAATCTAGATTATTATCTGTTTGACAAATTTCATGCATATCTGATCAGCAGTTTTTGCGTTAGACTTAATTCATAGATCCGAACGTAACAAAGTTTTGCGATTATAGTCGTTACAGTCACGTTAATAAAATAAGTGATTTAATAAATTTATAATACCTACATATGCTAATTTCCTGTTATATCTCATATCGACTAATTTCCATGTAGCCAAGAGAGATATGCGACAAAGTACTATACTTAGTATTAGATAATATATTTTACAGTTTACACGTGTTAAAATCGTAATTATTGTTATAAATAGCTTTCGCCTGCGGCTTCGTCCGCGTTTTTACAGAAAAACCCGCATGTTTACCATTCCTGTGGGATTACCGGTATAAAACCTATCCTATGAGTTAACAGTTAATCCATATTACCTTCTTTGTGCGTGCTAAATTTCATTGTAATCGGTTATATAGCACCCTTAATGTAGCGTTAAAGAGAAATGTACATCCATACACTCACAAACTTTCGAATTTATAATATTAGTATGAAAATATCATTGGCCAGTTTCAAAGCTTCTTTAGCTAATCTATTAGTTAGAATTTTAACTAGTAGATAAATGAGATGGGGTATTATTAGTAAGTGGTGCAAACGGCCTTTAGGGTGCTTTTCCACCAATAATGTGTGAGGATGTGTAGCGAGGAGTGTATTTGTAAATAACCAATCATATCGCTTCATTTAATTTGAAGTTTGTAGTGATACTATTGGTTATTAACAAACACATTCCTCGCTACACATCCTCGCACATTATTAGTGTAAAAGCACCCTTAATGTAGCTGTATTATTTTACTGCATTATGGTAAGTAAAAATAAATAAAATGTATCCTTAATACCCAGTTATCTAAATGATTTCACTTAAATTCGCTCTCTGATCTCGTTAGCTAACTGTAGACACATTCTGCTGAGAAATGTAAGGATACACTTTGTATGCAAATTATTATTTGCTGTGAGACAAAAACTTGGTGGAATCTCGATGGGACTGAGTGCTTTGGTGGGGCGTGAGTTTTGGCGGGAAGTGATAAAGGTTTGGTTAAGTAACGGCGATTTAGAAAATGATATATATTTTAGTTGGTGGCTCAGTGGTGAGACCTCGGACTTCGAATCGATAAGTCCGGGCATCGAGACCGGGCGAGCTCGCAGGAAATAAATTGATTTTTCAATTTATCTGCGCATGTTGAAACATCACCACTGATCGAACGGTGAAGGAAAACATCGTGAGGAAACCGACATGTCGAAGAATCAAAAAGTTCGACGATATGTGTCATCCGCCAACCCGCACTTGGCCAGCGTGGTGGATTATGGCCTGTACCCCTCATAGGAGGCCCGTGTCCCAGCAGTGGGAACGTATATGGGCTGATGATGATGATATATTTTAGAAATCGTTGAAAATTAGAAATGTCGTTTAAAATTATCTATACTACTTATAATATAAAGCAGAAGTGTTGTTTGAACACGCTAATTTCAAGTACTTCTGAATTATTTCATCCTAAAATGAAGGTAAAATAAACATGCTCATTTTAATCAGTCACTTCAATAAGAACAATCACTATTTAATAGCCATCAATTGCACAATGATACAGAACATTACGCTTATAATTAAATCACATACATAATTACCAACGAACCACAAAGGATCCAGTTAAGTTATGCCATTATACCGCTCGTTACATGGAGAGACAATTAGTACAGCACACCAGTACAGTTGTGCAACTATTTGCAAGTGAGATTTTAAAATTAACCAAACCTTAGTGGTAAGTTGTTCCTAATGAGGTTATCGCTTCAATTGAAATTCCTTGCCTTTACAATCGCATTTATTTGCAGCTAAAACACAACTGTAAAGCGGGACTTTGTTTTATATTAAACCTTGTTTTATTTATATTCTATACTAATATTATAAAAAAAACTGCGTTAAAAACAACCGACTTCAAAAACGAAAAAGTACAAAGTAAAAAAGATTTGATATCATTAATTACTACATATTATTTAGATGTGCTGTGTGCACATTCCCTCTCCCTCTCCCTCTCCCTCTCCCTCTCCCTCTCCCTCTCCCTCTCCCTCTCCCTCTCCCTCTCCCTCTCCCTCTCCCTCTCCCTCTCCCTCTCCCTCTCCCTCTCCCTCTCCCTCTCCCTCTCCCTCTCCCTCTCCCTCTCCCTCTCCCTCTCCCTCTCCCTCTCCCTCTCCCTCTCCCTCTCCCTCTCCCTCTCCCTCTCCCTCTCCCTCTCCCTCTCCCTCTCCCTCTCCCTCTCCCTCTCCCTCTCCCTCTCCCTCTCCCTCTCCCTCTCCCTCTCCCTCTCCCTCTCCCTCTCCCTCTCCCTCTCCCTCTCCCTCTCCCTCTCCCTCTCCCTCTCCCTCTCCCTCTCCCTCTCCCTCTCCCTCTCCCTCTCCCTCTCCCTCTCCCTCTCCCTCTCCCTCTCCCTCTCCCTCTCCCTCTCCCTCTCCCTCTCCCTCTCCCTCTCCCTCCCTCTCCCTCTCCCTCTCCCTCATTTCCTTGGTTAAGAAACCTCGGAGTAATCGGTGTACATACATAAAAAAAAATATACCAGCCGAATTGATAACCTCCTCTTTTTTTTTGAAGTCGGTTAATAAAGCTGAAGAGTTTGTTTGTTTGTTTGAACGCGCTAATCTCAGGACCTACTGGACCGATTTGAAAAATTCTTTCGGTGTTAGATAGCCCATTTATCGAAGAAGGCTATATCATTACGCTTAGACCAACAGGAGCGGAGCAATGCGGGTGAAACCGCGGGGAATAGCTAGTAGTACGCGAAGCATGGTCAGATTGGACGTGGTGCCGGGCTGCTTCGTGCAGCCTAATTTTTTTTAAAGTTAGTACAATATATTTAGCGGGCCCGGCACAACTCTACATTTAGCTCCAAATTGATAAACTATATGATATTATCTAGATTTTTACGGGGCTGGAAATCAACCAAAATATAACAGAATGCAATAGCTTGTTAGGTGCTTATGGTAGCAACTTTTTCACGTCTATTTATTAAGCTGATAATCAAATTTCAACTGATTTGGTAGTTTAGTTTCGGATAAAATTGAGAATGGCAAACAGGTGGAAAATATGGAAGTGACTCTATAGCATTCTTATTTTTATTGACGTACGGAACCCTAACTTTAATTTGTAAATATATTCATAGAACAAACTGAAAACATTAACCATAAAATGATTGTGTGCAAGCGCTCGTAGTGTCACTTTGTCGCGCTTTTTAGTTTTTAATATTATCTTTTATTTCGCAATACGAACGGGACTAAAACGGTTTTATTTTTCGCAATATTTTTATTGTTTGAATTCTCGCGAATTCGCAGCGGATAGAAATCTATTTCACTTCTATTTATGCGCCGTGGGGACGAACAAAGGTTATTTGTGTGTGTTTGAACGAAATTGTGACTAAAATGCTGAATCGGTTTTGGTTAAATTATTTAGAAACATCAAGTACTATGTATGTTGCATTGACTGATTATCACGTTCAATTTCACAAACTAAGATATGTTTTCGCGTATAAAAAAGATATTAGAAGATGTTGTTTTGAGAATCGCCAAAAGAGAGCTTTCAGTCAATTCGTTTGTTAAGGTCCGAAGGTTCATCTCGCACAGAAACTTATGAGATATTTATAAATCTGTTATATTGTGAAGCACAATTATCAACCTGTAATAGTTGGAAGTTATCTACAATATTCTATCTATAAGAATAATAAAACAATTGCCGTTTGTATTATCATTACCGTAGCACTTGCAAACTCGTGATGTTTCAAGCAAAGACCACAAAAATGCATGAAATGAGGCATTTTAAATTACACTCATAAAGTCATAAACACTTCAAATACCACCTATTCTCAGCCTTACCAATACTCTAATTTTTTCACCAAGGCCGGTAAGGTGCGGCTAGCATCGTCGAGCGGCCGCTTCGGATTAAATCATATACTGAGTGGACCCGAGTTCGAGACTGGCAGGTCGAACGTGGCATTATTTAAGTTTTTTTCAAGATTGTAAAAACAGTTGGAGTTTTAAACATTTAATTAATGAAACCAGTGAAGTAAATTATTGTAATAAATACTTGATAATCATTTAAAACTACAACTTCGTCACGAGATGGCAAACAGTATAACTTGCAGCCGATGTAAAACATTGATAGATGGAAATAATAGTATAAAATGTGCAAAATGTGAATACATCTTTGATTTTGACTGTGCTGGTTTGTCACAGAAATTATATTTTTTAATGTCAGTCGAATCTAGATTGAAATGGACTTGCAAATCTTGCTTACCAACTGATATGTCAAACATAACAATGAGAAGAAAACAACCAACACACAGTCTGACTTATGATGAATCGGAGAATATCAATCAAGATTTATGCCAAATTACTGATTCTCATTTTCTAACCGATACATCGGATGATTCTTACTGTTCACCTTTAAAACTAGTACAGCCTGTATCGCAAAATAACGTTATGGATTTAAACAATAAAATAACCCAACTTCGACTTGAAATTCAATATATGAGGAAAATATCTGAAGAATCCAAAATGGAAAATATTGATTTACGTAAACAATTAAAAACGATGAGTACAGAATTAAATATATTAAAATGCTCTCAAAATTTGACTTCATTACAAAATGAAGCACCAAAACATACAAACAGGCGAAATTCATCTTGCCCAAATGTACTTCCTATATTGTCTAGTCAATCATTACAAAGTTCACCTGTGACTGAAAAACATGTCCATTTCAGTGATACAATTAAATTGGAATATCTGGAGCGAAAAATTATGCAACTACAATGCAATTTAGATATGGCATGTAAAGAAATACTGTCGATCACTGAACGTTTACAAAATTTCAAAGTGGATGTTCCACGGTTGCCGAAAAAATCAACGCTTGTCTGCAGTCCAGCACCGCGTGTATCTTGTAGAAAAATATTTATTTATGGAACTCAGCAGTGTTCAGGTTTAGCTACAGCATTAAATTCTTCTCGATACAACACTTCGTACAAAAAATATCAAGTGTACGGTGAAATAAAACCAAATGCTTGCAGCGAGGAGATTATTAAGAACTGTATTAACGTAAATTTGACGGCTCATGATAAAATAATATTGTGTATTGGTGAAAATGATCAAAACCCTAATATGGTACTTTCATGTTTGCAGAGTGTTTTACAAAAATTTGATAAAAATTCTATTATTGTATTGAATGTCAAAAATAATAATTACTTGAATCTGTATAAATTAAATGATAGCATTGAGAAAATGTGTAGGTGGTATAAAAATTGTATTTTTATGAATTGTAATTATAACTTTAAAGGTTTTAAATTTTTTAATGTTTGTAAATCCATTAATTTCTATATCGATTCAATTGATTATGATAACGAATATGTTAAGCCGTCTAATCTAAAGAAATTAGTTCAAGACACTAATAACGGTAAACAAAGTAAAATATATTGTGAGCCTAAGAAAGGTACGCTGCCCTACTATTGGTCTAGAAATCGTAATTGCACTCATACCAAAGACATAGTTTCTTATTCCAACAATATTATAGATAAAGAAATAACAAATGTTAGAAATAAGTTTTTTCGCGTATAAAGACACTCCTACAAATTTTAAAATTTTACATCAAAATATTGCTAGCATTTTATCAAAAAAGGAAATTTTAGAATTAACGATAAATGAATTAAAACTTGTTGATTGCTATCCAGATGTTATTTGCCTTACTGAGACATTTTTAAAAAAAGGGTGTGAATGTTTTTTCAAAATAAATAATTATATTATGGCAACATGCTTCTGCCGTGAAAAGAAGCGCGGTGGATCTTGTATCTTACTAAGAAATAACTTACATTTTAAAGATCTATCATTTCTTAATCAATATGCTTCACAGAATGTATTTGAAGTATGTGGGGTAGAGATTCCAAGCATAAAATTAATTATTATTTGTATATATCGAACACCTTTATCAGATCCGTATTCGTTTTTAAATAGACTTGACCGACTGTTACATGACTTAAATTTAAAATATAACTCAAAAACAAAATTTGTTCTTACAGGAGACTTAAATATTAACACCTTAAGGAAAGGGAAAGTTACTGATGACTTTAAGCATTTGATGCGAAACTTTAATTTAAACATCCATATTAATGTTCCAACTAGAAATACTGCCTGTATAGATCACATATTAAGCAATATACCTAATGCCTCTGCATCCGTTTTGCCTCTTTATTTGTCAGATCACGAGACAGCACAATTGATAAGTTTTCCAACAAACATCATAAAACATCTCCCTACACCTCATTACATTTTTAAAAGAGATTATAATCAAACTAATATAAAAAAATTTAGGGAATGTCTGAGTAATCTCTCCTGGGCAAATGTTTGTGAAGAGTTAGATTTTAACGCATCATTTAATTCATTTCACGAACACTTCTGCCTTTTTTATAACCTGTGCTTTCCATATACTAAAATTAAATTGAAAAGTAGCTGCACAATACCTAAAAATTGGATCAGTAAGGGTCTAAGAAAAAGTTGCAAAACAAAGCGTTTACTACGATGCAATTATTATAAAGTAAAAAATGCAGCAAATAAAATAAGATACCTGAAATACTCGAATGTATTGAAAAAATGTATTTATAAATCAAAAAAATTAGCTAATATAAAATTTATACATAACAGTTCTAATACTACTAAAGCAGTTTGGAAAGTAATAAAAAATGAAGTTGCGGATCAAAATAACATAGATTTCATAGATACAATTACATACAACAATACTACAATTACAGACCCTACACATATTGCTAATACATTTAATACACATTATATAGATTCAATTACGACCCTGACAAATCGCAATGTTATGGTACATGAAAGTAATATTAGTTTAAATACAAACACTATGTTTCTTAATCCCATGACGACTAATGAAGTAAAGATGATAGTAAACTCTTTGAAGACGACTAGCTCTGTAGGTTATGATGGATTGACTACTAAAGTGATAAAGTCATGTATCGATGAAATTCTAGATGTTCTTACCTATCTTATAAACGTCTCCTTTTCATTGGGGATTTTTCCAGAAGCGTTAAAGAAATCTATAGTAAAGCCGTTATTTAAAAAAGGCAACAAACATGACGTAAATAACTATCGACCTATTACTTTGGTACCCATTCTATCAAAAATCTTTGAAAAGTGTATGCATAAAAGACTAGTTAATTTTTGTGATAAATTTAATATTATTGCTAAAGATCAGTATGCGTTTCAGAAAAATAAATCAACCACATTGGCTATATATTCCCTGATGGATAAAGTTTTAGGCAGCATTAATCAAAATAAATTAACTACAGCTCTTTTCTTTGACCTTTCCAAAGCGTTCGACTTCGTGTCACACTATAAACTATTAAAAAAACTAGAATCGTACGGTATAAGAGGGCAAACGCTTCACTGGATAAGATCTTACCTTCAAAATAGGCAGCAGTGTGTAACAATTTCTGAAGTAAATAAAAACGATGAAATAACGCATTATTTTTCTGACTACGAAATAATAAAATATGGCGTACCGCAAGGCAGTGTACTTGGTCCAATTCTTTTTGTATTATATGTGAATGACATAGTTAATATAACAAATCACAAGTGCATCTTATTTGCTGACGACATTTCTTTAATTGTAACTTCTGACAAAAATAATATACATGACCACATAAATGACATTAATTATAGTATTGACAACATAATAAAATGGCTTGACATTAATGATTTGAAAATAAATTTGGACAAAACAAAATTTTTACAATTTAATAAATTTAACTTTGACATTCCTAAAATACAAGCAAAAAATGAAATAAAGTTTCTAGGTGTGACAATAGATACAAATATAGACTGGAAACTACATATAGAAAATGTGTGTATTAGATTAAATAAATTTGTTTATGCATTAAGGCAAGTAAGAAGGGTTACAAACTTAAAAACCGCACTTACTTCTTATTACGCTTACGTGGAATCTGTTTTGCGTTATGGCCTTGTTATCTGGGGCAATAGTACCGATATAACAAGAGCATTTCTGGCTCAAAAGAGATGTATACGGGCCTTATGTGGTATGAGATCGGATCAGTCCTGTAAGCCGATATTTAAAAAACTTTGTCTGCTGCCATTGCCATCTCTTTACATTTATGATATGTGCGTGTTTGTGACTAAGCATATGTATCTTTATAAAAAGGCAAGTGATTTAAATAGCCGTAGTCGCAGAGATCCAAGTAAACTAATTTTAAAAGATAATCCTAGATTAAAAAAATATAATAAAAACTGTCTTTGTATGAGTGTAAAAATATATAATAAAGTGCCAACTAAATTAAAAAACTTAGATACTAAATTATTTTTTAAAGAACTTCATAAATGGCTTCAACAGAAATGTTTTTATAGTGTTAAAGAATATCTAAACTCGTAATTAACATTGTCTACTTGCGTCTTAATATTGATTTGGTAATAATGTATGTAATTTTTGTAATGAATATGAATGAATTGTGAAATATTAATTATAATAATGTGAATGAATAACAAATGAATTGATTTTAATAAAATAAAATTAAGAGGACATAATATAAAATGTATATCTATAAATGTAAAATGTATTTGCATGCCGTTGAATAACGGCTAAACATGCTGAAATAATGTATCTTATTCTTGACACCTGTGTATACCATGTTTACTTGCAAATAAACGATTTATTTATTTATTTATTTATTTAAAGGTACGGCATAACTGCCTAGAATTGTAAGGGTAAGCGCACACTTGCTAGATGCATGAACTACGTACAAACTAATTGGTCAAACGTATCTACTAAACTAAAAACATTTTTTGCTATACATCTACGCCAAATAATTTGTTATCAAGAATATTTTTTTATATTGTTAGACCGCAAATTCTGCAGGTAAACAGAAGGCCGTGTAAGCTACTCAATTTTGATAAATCTCAATACAAACCGCTTAACAAATTAAATAAAAGAACGGAAAATATCATAGAAACGAAATATTGAAAGAAAATGGTCGAAAAGTACCGTTACAACAGCGCACACAATCCAACATAAAGACGTTTAAAATATAACTTCCAAATGAGCGATTGCCCTAATCCCGTCAGTCCTTTACGATGTGGGGAGGCATAAATTCAGCATTACTTCAAATGGGGTTAATATAAAGGCATTGTGCGAAATGACTGTGTTTAGACGGGCGGGACCGGCGTTAAGCTATGATAATTTTACGAGTTTTCCTCACTTTGACAGCGACATAGTTTAACTTTTTTGAGTGGTCTCCGTGCGGCTGTATTTTCAACTAGAAAACTCAGTTATTCATTAGAATATATTAATAAAAAAAATAAAAAATAAATAAGCAAATTCCCGAGTATTTACTGTACGGAGTGTATTTAAATCGACCGCCTCCTTGGTACAGTGGTTGACCCATGAGCGTAGAACCGAGGGGTCCTGGGTTCGATTCCCGGTGGAGACAAAGAAAAAAAAATGTCTCGGTCTGACTGGACACAGAAGGCTGATCACCTACTTGTCCCTAAAGAAAATCGATCAGTGAAACAGATGTATAATGCATCTGCCCCTTACCCCACTGGGGTACATAGGAATTCACTTCACTATAATCCTCGTTTTATATAAGTATCATCAACACGAAGATTTTTCTCAAAGGAAACTAAAAATCATGGCAAGAACTTTTTCCAAAGCAAACAAACAGTGAGCAAAAAGTTTGCTATAAAATATTTTAATTTTAAAAGACGCAGTTTTAATTTATTGTATTCTGTCAATCTTTATAGAAAACTAAAGGGAGCGTAATGACGTTGGTACAATCTTTTTTCAACATTGTAGTTTTTTATGGTGTTCACCATTCACCAATAACTGAAGAATAAATTATTCTTATATCTATCTTATAAGCTACATGATATTATCATGCTATAATGAATACAACGAGAGATCAATCATGACGTAATAGATTATAATCCAGCGATTAGGGGATGACTGGATAGATTCAACAAATTATACTTTAATGCTATGTACATACATATACATTCATATAGATTATATTATATAAATCTCGTGTCATAATGTTTGTCCTCAATGGACTCCTAAACCACTTAACCGATTATAATAAAATTCGCACACCATGTGCAGTTCGATCCAACTTGAGAGATAGGATAGTTTAAACATGTAGGTACCACGGGCGAAGCCGGGGCGGACCGCTAGTATAGATTATAATGTTTTTATGGCAGCTAACAGGTTAAAACGCGTTTTCGTTATATGACGAACGCACCGTGATTAACATAATATACTATATATTAAGATAAATATATTAAGATAAATTAGGTGTTAAGTACTGTGGAGTTGCAGATGAAGATGTAGAAACATACGGTTACGTTTGAATACTGCAATAACGACGAACTATAACTTTTAAAGTGAAACTTCTTCAGGCGCTTTGAGAGTAAAATTTCAAGGTCGGGTCATGGCAATACCGTCACGTCTTGGAGTAAGGCGACGATTTTGGTTTAGTATAAAAAAATTACAAGAGCAACTACGGAGTTTCTTACCGGATTTTCTTCATAGAAAGTGCTTTTCATATAATGGATTTGGTACCACTGATTTCATTGGTTCAAATCTTATACTAAGCATACTAAAAAACATTATGAGTAACGCATTACGTTAAATATATTTCTTACCCAATTTTTGTAGCAAACAAACTTGTCTGTGTTCTAACAACAGTTTAACCACAAAGACAAAGAGACCCCACTGTTAAATATTAACTTACATAATACACAATGTTGAAGTTCACGCGTTGATTAAGCCCGACATTGGCCGTAACTTAGGGTCACTTAAGAACTAAATCTTAATAAGTTAGGTCTAAGTATTTAGTAAGATATTTCGTCTAGTTTGTAAGTGAAAGTTTGAGTTCTCAGAATCTTTATTAAGTGAATATTGAATGATCGCAAATAGTTTATCAATTAATACAATCTTTAGTATATTATGATATCTATTTTGGGTTCACAAGAGGAATAATTTTGTCTTGAAAGCAGTATTTAATTTATTTCAAAAATAGCTATTTTTTATTGCAACGTTTTAGACTTAATTTTTATTAATTATGTCTCTGTTTATTCCAATTAAAATATTAATTAAACTTTATATTTCTTAAAACTTTTTCATTACTTTGTTGTATTCCAAGAAAATAAATCACTATTAGCTATTTCTATTTCACTGGGCCGATTTTTCAATGCTTGGATAAAACTTATCCGTCCAATAAAGTATTACACAATAAAATTAAAATGTCACGTAAACTGTCAAATACGGGCAATTAGAAAACGTTTTTAAAATGGTAGTTTTATACATGACGAAAAAGTTTTAACCAAGGATTGAAAAATTACCCCTAAATATACCTATTTGTTTCTAGAACCATTTGGTACCTAATTTAAAATGTGTTGCTTAAGGCAAATTTGTAATAGTTTCTATAAGAAGTTTCTAGATGAGTACCTAGTTACTTACAATTAATACGTAATCCTATTATAATATTATAAATGTGAAAGTTTGTATGGATGTATGGATGTATGGATGTATGGATGTATGGATGTTTGTTACTCTTTCACGTAAAAACTACTGAACCGATTACAATGAAATTTAGCACACATATAGAGGGTAACTTGGATTAACACATAGGATAGGTTTTATCCCGGAAATCCCACGGGAACGGGAACTATGCGGGTTTTCCTTTGAAAACGCGGGCGAGGCCGCGGGCGGAAATCTAGTATTAAATAGCTGTTAATGTATACAAGAATGAATATTCTTCACAGGTTCATATTTTCATATTTTTCAGAAGTTAATAGAACATTAGGTTGTTCCGTACGTTGTCTCTACGGAGGAATTCTTTTACGTGAATTCATTAATATTTGATAGCACTTAAGAAATAATTTTATTCTCTTTACATTTCTCTATATAATGTAATACATTGATGGAAGTTGAAACGAGAAGAGAAATACAGAGATATTATTCTGTAACAAAATTCACCTGTCTTTGTGAAAATCCAAAAAATAAATTACTCTAATAAAAATAATGTTATTTGTTCGGTTGTAATTACAGGCGTTGAAAGAAAACCAGCATTAAAGTAAGGAAGAACATGCAGACATTTTTTTATATCAACTAAAATTGTAAAGGTCACAATATAACTAACGGATCTGTAGTTAGTTTAGTGTAAAAAAAAATATATTTAGGCATTTTTTTCACACACTATAATTAATATTTAATATTTCAGGACAGGACAATTTTCACACACGGCACGATCTGATCCCATACTAAGCTTTCGCTTGTGTTATGGAAACCATCATCACTACATAGTATAAAACAAAGTCACTTTCTCTGTCCCTATGTCCCTATGTATGCTTAAATCTTTAAAACTACGCAACGGATTTTGATGTGGTTTTTTTAATAGATATAGTATATAATTTATTATGTTTTAGACAAAGCGGGCGAAGCCGCGGGCGGAAAGCTTGTAGTTATATAATTTTAAATAAATAATTAAATATGAAACAGGAAAATGTGATTGTGAACATTCAATAAAGCCATACCAAAAGATAGTAGCCATACCAAAATATATAGGTAGTAATCGTGTTTATGTTTTTTTATTATCTCCTCGTTCCTTGAAAATAACATATACATATTATAGCAGTACAATAATATTTCTTATATAAATGTACAATATCAAACATAAGTCGATATCCTTGTAACATATAGCTTGTTAGAAATTTAATATCGGCCAGTATTCGGTTAGAACCAACAATGGCTGGCAGACAATCGCCTATTCGTCACAAAGAATCTTCTCACAAAAGACAGAACTTAGTCGTGGATAATGAAAACTTCGCAAAATTACAAACGCTCCATTAGGTTTCTTTCCAAATTGATAACTGGACTTGGGTTTTAATCTCAGTTTGCTTAAAGCTTTTGTGATAAGGATAGCTTTTGAATATTAAGGCTCGATAACAGTCACATTGAGAATGATGGTAGTATTTAGTTTTAATATGTTCGCATTCTTGAGGAAGCCTCCTTGACTTTCTAAATGGTCATCTAGTAATGAAACACGCCATTAAAACAATGCAGCAATAATGGAAAAAACCGTAACATGTCAAGAGTTAAAACATGGTTAAAACATAATAAACACAACTAATGCTTCTGGCATATAAACAAAAATTATAATTTGTTTTAAATGTAGATTCACAGATTCTATTTACTATCTGTAAATGATTTATTTTATTTTCAGCTACAGGAAAATATTAAAAAAAAGAAAACAACTTACAACGTTACAAGATTGTATACTTAGTTTTACTTATGTATTAAATTTTACCTTATAAGTATAATATAATTTTAAAACAAAATCAATCATCATTCATCACAAAAAAATATATAAAACAAAAAGAATTAGGCTCATTAAAATACACGGTACATTACCATAAATCAATCATTACATAGAATGCAATCGAATAGTCGTCATTAATCTGATAGATTTACACAATTAGCATTGCAATTAGGCGATAATAACAGGGATGAAGCTGCGTCTTGCATGCAAATGAATGCTCAATTCTACACAATATTAGTAAAGATAAAACAGTGATCACGAAACTTGGAACATTGGGCATAAAACATGGAAAATGGAACAAGAAATGCGGAACATTAAAAACGGAAAACATTCACCATCTTATTCTTACCTTGAACAACGCAAAAGACCAAAAGAAGCAGCAGTAAAATTGAATAGATTAATAAAAAAGTAAACTTATCCAATACATTTATGAGATGCAATAGATGCCGTTAATGTGCCAATGAATAAGACGAATGGTCTAATTGTTTTGCATCCTACAATGATATTTCAAAAGGAGTATTAAAATGATTTATTTTAATACTCTTAAATAATGTATTTACTTGACATTTCGCGTTTCAAATATATCAATAACTTAGTTATCAGGCATAATCTTCCATAAAAAGACTCCCTCTCTCTTATTCAAAAATAAATATTTCAGGACAGGACAATTTTCACACACATTCAAATTTTAGCATGTTATTGAACTAACAGACCTGTCTGAATCACGATCAACTACATACAATGCGATCTAGAATTTTCCACTAGGACTGGCCAAACAGAAAAATGTTTATTTAGCAAATCCTGAATAAAATCTAAGAGCTGCGAGAGCAAACTTTATAAACGTGCCGAAGTTAGTCGTAACAACTAACGTATACTTAATACTGTTGTAAAATAACAAAATGCACTCAGAAAATAAGTTTTACTGATGTGGTAATGATGGAATTATGTAGTATTAGCTGTTGCCGCGCGGTTTTGCCCACATTGCTCTGCTCCTGTTGGTTTTTAGCGTGATGATATAGCCTATAGCCTTCCTCGATAAATGGGCTATCTAGTAACGAAATAATTTTTCAAATCGGGCCAGTAGTTCCTGAGATTAGAGCGTTCTAACAAACAAACAAACTCTTACTATAGATATATTTTGTAAATATATGTGATACTCGTGGCTCTATAAATTTTCAGTAGAATAATTATATTTTGCCACCAGATAACCGATTAACTCACTGGTCTGATAAAAGTAATCGTGATCTCGGAGTATCTCATCTGCTACTTCCTAGAAACTCGAACGCGGTTCCATAATAATTTGCCTTAAAGGCAAAAGATCAGACTACCATAACCTACCAATAAAAACATTTTTCATTGATATAGACTAGTATTTTCTTGTGTTTGAATTTACTCGAGTATTATATTTACAAATTAAAGATACGTGCGAGTTCATGGGGAGTGACTACGTTCGCTGTAAACTGTGAAAACGTCGGGTTAATAATATAACTCTAAATGATTTAGACTAGGTTTTATTCCTAACTCTCTCACTAAATTATATATAAAATCCCACATTATTATCTTTTAGGTATGATGTTGACCCGTTGGAATTAATATGCTGATCCTTATTCTTTTGTTGGGCAAAATGTTCTTTCTTCTTTTTCAGAATGATACATTTTTATTATTCTTTATCACCGATCGATAAACAGAGGATAATTCTAAATAATCAATTAAATGTCGCCTCGAGTCATTCATCGCAAGCTCAACTGCTAAGCTGGCAAAGTTTTAAAAGCAGGCCTCAGTCATTGAAACAATGAGCTCGATTTATATCTCAATCCGGTTAACCGATATCCGAAGGTCCATTAAAACTGTAATTAGAAGTCATTGAACTTCATCGGCTGTAACGTTTCGGGGGTATACTTGATTGGCTTATATATTATTATTATATTTGATTTTGGAATAAATGAATGGTGGTAATAAAAGCAACTAATCAATTCTTTATGTTCAATTTCTCACCCTTTTTTATGGATATTGTTTCTATAAAAAAAAATCTGCCACATCGCGATTTTTGTAGAACATAATATTTAAACACGTTTGGACGACGAATGCTCATGTTTATACTGCTTTTTTATAAATATGTATGACCTTACTTACTATTATACTACTAAAAATATATTTTCCAACAATTATGTACCTTCTATGAACCCTACCACAACATTGTCACTCAAATCTAAATCACAACAATTGTAAAACGACAATTCTAAACGCACTTCACAATAACAGGCTTATGTGAACTTCAAACTATTTAATTATGGAATAGCAAGTACAGATCTACGCTGGTTTTAATCTCAGTTGTTCAAACCCACATGGAGACGTGGTTTTGGATAATTATGTTTTGTTGATTGTAATTAAAGTGGCGCAGAAGTTTTGGCAAGTTGTATTAGATAACAAACGGGGACACGTGATGTCTGCTCTGTATTTGTCATGTATTGTTTATATGATACCTTGATGTCTAGAGCAGTATTGTTTCCAGTATGGGAAAGTGATGGTACTAGACGATCTATATAGCGCTGTCATGTTTGGAACTGGAATAAATACTGCTTTAAGACGTTATGGTGGTCATTTCAATATCATAATATGATTGAACTTATATTTTGAATATTCGTTACAATAAATCACACAAAGCTCTAGGCATCGCACTGCCATCAATAATAGCCCTTAATGCATCTCTTAAAAGAATTTTATCCTTGTTATTTCCACTATAAAATAAAAATAACACCAATAATATCACCAGCAAAAACAGGCGGCTCAAACTAAACAATTTGTGAAAGACTCAAAAAGAAACTTACAAAATAAGCTTCTGAGAAATTACCAGTAAGGAGCAGTAAAAAACTATGAATGGTCTTTCAGTATTTATTTTCATCGTGGCGTGTTTCACAACTACTAAGACTCTTTTAAGCCTGGAATTACACCTTTTGTGCCGTTAAAACATGTTCACATGAAAGGACGCTGTTCCTTCAGCCTAAGCAGTGAGTTTTAAATATTTAACACGTCCTTTTCTTTGGGATTTCTGAAGGTGCGTACAGTTCGTTGGAAGGTTCTGGAAAATGGCGTTAGTTCTATGTAGGTGGGGTTGCGTTTGGTAATAAGCTTCTTTTATGAGCTGGTGCGCAAAAGTAGAAGTTAAATGTATTGAAGATGTTTTATGCATTGGTTAGCATTCATGGCCTTTGATTTCTTATAGTATATTCATTCGTGGTGTGTATCCTTCCGTTATAGCACAGTATATCTTCTCTTATATATAAAAATGAATCGCAAAATGTGTTGGTAAGCGCATAACTCGAGAACGGCTGAACCGATTTCGATAATTCTTTTTTTATTATATTCCTTGAAGTACGAGGATGGTTCTTATGTAGAGAAAACGTAAACATGTACCACGGGCGAAGCCGGGGCGGACCGCTAGTAGAAAATAATAATATGGTTATTAGAGTGTAGTTATAGTATGTGTTTTTGTTTTTGTTTCCAAGACGTAGTGCATTAAGTGGGCTCGATTAGTGCAAGCATTTTAGAAGACATTTGTGATTATTCCAAATTTCAATAAGAATATCTTTATGTTCAGGATTTTCAGTACTATAATCTATACATATAATAAATCTGTAGAAGGGTCAATTCTGTACATTGAAAATATTGAAAAAATAAATAGCAGGGGGTGTTACTGGATCGATACCAAACCCAAATATGTGATTAAAATAATTTTTGTCTGTCTGTCTGTGTGTGAAGGCATCACGTGAAAACTAACGGTTCGATTTCGATGAAACTTGGTATAATTATACTTTATTATCCTGGGCATAAAATAGGATACTTTTTATCCCGGAAAAATACGTAGAAAAAAAATAAATCTTAATTTTACCGCGCGGACGGAGTCGCGGGCGGAAGCTAGTATAAGATAAAACCCGTGAATGTGTCTCAAAAATCATCTCATTTCCACACAGCTAATTAATTGCCTCACTCCATCCATTCTTCAGCCAAGATCCTAGAAACAAAAACAACATTATGTTTTTGTACTCACAACATTTTCAATTCGCATCTCAACTTGATTCCCAATACAAGAACAAACGCTATTGTTAGGTTTCAAAGAATTTTCACACTTCGACGACAAAGATAGAATGCTATAATGTGTATTACAAATTGCCACTACAATAGACTATCGCATTGAAAATTGAACTATTACCAGTGAAATACGTTCCTGTTCAATTGGGTGACCATTTATTGAGGGTATTTTTCAAAAGAGATTCTTTATCTCTGTATTAAAGCAGCTATTTCAATGACACAGTTCTGCTGTGTTCGAATTTTGGTGATAATGAAATATAGTTTCATTTTAATTTGTATCTTTTGTTTAGTAGGACTGTTCACTTATTTTTTTTTATTGCTGTTTTTCATTGTGCTAGAAGTAGATGGGTTTTCGAGTGTATGTATGTCTTTGGCATGTGCCTTGTATGGCTTAAGAAACTTTACTTACAGGATTTTTTTTAAAAACGGTCTTCAGTTTTATGTTGCTAATAAAAAGAGATGTTATTCTATGTAATAAAATAAATCAGAAAAAGTCATATAGTTGAGTAGTAAATATGTTGCATTTTAAATCCGTAAAAACTTGGAAATTCCTTCATTCAATATTTCTTAATATATTTCTTCACGATCCAAATTTTATTATCATTACAGTTTGTTTTAGTAAAATATGTTTGAATAAATAAAACCGACATGTTTTACAAGACTATCATAATATGAAGTTTGTCGCCGAGCGAGCGCAAATAACAAATCAAAGGACTAACTAAACCCGAGTATTATTTGTGTTTATTTTACACTAAATGAGGAGTTTTGTGGGAAACATTAATGAATTTTACAAGCTGTATGTTCTATTATTATCACTATTTACACTGTAAATTGTGAAATAACCAAAAATCTTAACTTAATTTGTTTAGTTATCCAAATTTCGTTGTAGAGCCCGACTTTTCACATTTTACAGATGAGATTTATATATTCCTGAATACTCAATTGTATAATATTTTATAGAACGGATAAGTTTTAACCAAGGTTTGAAAAATCTCTATCTATATATATAAAACTCAAAGGTGACTGATATATTGATCTATCAAGGCACAGCCCAAACCACTGGATGTATCGGGCTAAAATTTGGCATGCAGGTAGATGTTAGGACGTAGGCATCCGCAGAAAGGATTTCCCGAAATTCTTGCGGGAACGGGGAAAAACGGGGATGCACGTACAAAGTCGTGGGCGGAATCTAGTATGATATAAAAATGAATCCTTACATCACGCGTGAACGGGTGGACCGATTTCGATAATTCTTTTTTTATAATAGTATACCTTGAAGTACGAGGATGGTTGTTATGGACGTAGACATGTACCACGGGCGAAGCCTGGGCGGACCGCTAGTTAACAATAAAAACAAGCCCTTCTGATTAATATCTAAAGTATAAATTGTCTGTTCGCCTAAAATAGCACTTGCGATTGCACTGTTAAGTGCTTACGCATTAGATTCAATAGGTAAGTACATGCTTTAACCGTTGTAAATTTTTAATTTCCTCCTAAATACTGTATTTACAATAGACGAAGGTTATACAGTGCTCTCAACATTAATCACACATTCCCATTAACTTGCAATTTGGCAATTGACTTAGAAGCTGATCGTTTGGCATCGCACCAAGCGAAACTATGGATTCCTTTTGCTACTTAATTGGAGGCTTTTTGTAGAAAATATACGGGTAATTGTTAATACGAGTATTATGCTGAAAGCTTGGATTTTTGGGAATTTAGTTGGTAACTGATTGGCTATCAAAGTCAAGGCTCTAGTATGGAAACAGGATTAATGAAAAATATATTTCAATTTTTATTTTTCGGATAAACAACATTTTTCAGTTATGCGGAAAAAATCCACGTCAATATGACGAAACATTCTTAGCTATAATATAATAATTGTACAAGTCTTGTCTATTGCCCATAAAAATGTTGTCTATATCTATGACATACCATCCATTCAAATTGAAGAATACTAAGAATGCTACCTTACATACTTACTACGTATGTGTGTATCTAAAAAAACTAAAAAGCAATAAGTATCTAAACTTCAATAATTATACGCAACCTAATATACTCAATACTCATAGTCAAAAATAACCTGAGTCTTCTTTCAAAGATAACCCGCCCTATAACAAAGTACATAATCAGTTCACAAAACAAGGCAGCCAAGGCCTTCATAATTTTGCCGGTTTATTCGACCAAAGAGTAACATCTCACGTCCGGCCGCTTTATATTTCATAAACTCACGTAGTACGGTAATGGGGTATTGGTAAGTCGGCGAAATTCATATAATATTCATTAGCTGACCAGTCTCCAGAGAAATACAGGTCTCAGTTTTCATGTTTATTCAATACTTTTAATGGTAACATTGAAATATTATTATTAGTAACTAGCTACGCTCCGCGGTTTCACCCGCGTGGCTCCGCTCCTATTGTTCTTAGCGTGATGATAAATATATAGCCTTCCTCGATGAACGGGCTATCTAACACCGAAATAATTTTTCAAATCAAACCAGTAGATCCTAAGATTAGCGCGTTCAAACAAACAAACTCTTCAGCTTTAGGTATATTAGTATAGATTGGCAGTTTATCGTTTTGCAAATGGTGGAAAGAAATTATAAAACTAAAATAGGGATTTTTACATTTATATACCTAACTGTTTTCCAGCGAATGTTATTTCAAAAACCAATACAATCAATTTCAAACTATCTCTTAAAGCTAATCTAATAAAATGTAGTTAGTCTAAACTCGTAAAGTATAGGTACAATCACCAAAAAGTCACTCCATTAATAACTTTCTACATGAATCTCTATGAAGAGATCGAAACTTCAAACATGAATAGAAAACTGCATAATAACGCGAAAAGAACGTTCAAAATTATTATGAATACCATACTCATGAAAACAGAAATGTAACACCAATTCAATGTATAATTTAAACAATATCTCAGTTTTCCCTAGTGTCGAAGCTTGCCAATATCATTAGAGATTTTAATGGACTTGCTTTATCTCAACTTTAATTATTCATGCACTCAATTGAATATTTATCATTTGGACTCATATTTAATATAACTGAGGGGAGTGGAAATTTATTAGGATTGCATTCATTTGAATGTAGATGGAAATTTTTAGGTTGACATTGATGAATAAGTGCACCGTTTATAAGGTGCTTTCGTTTGTGTGGGAGGTTATGTTTTAATAGACAAATATTGTCAGAATGAGGGTTATTTACGGAATTTTGTATATAATAAGAATACAAATAGCATTTTTATTTAATTAGAATATAGTAATTTAAAATATATGCTCATAGGAAGCCCGTGTTCTAGCAGTGGGAACGTATATGGGCTGATGATGATGATGAACTATAACCTCAGTATACCTTAACCGTTTTGAAATCACAAACAAAAAAAAATTAAATTGTTTATTTTCTTTTCTATTGTGTTATAGTTTCGTTCCACGTCATTAGTTCCTTTACCAGCCGCGTCTCATAAAAGAGTAATGTAATATGACGTGATTAGACATTCAAAATGTTTGCCAAGAGCAATAATAAAGAAAACATAATAATAAGCAAATAGGAAGAGATACTGAAAATTTATCATAATCTGGGGGCACGGTAGTGCCCCCGCCAAGACGAGCCAAGCGAAACGCACGGGCACTACCTACCTTTTCTCGAAGCGCTTCGACGTTTTTTTGAACCCTCATAACTTGGGTTTGGATTATGCTAGATCAACAAAATTTTCGGGATATATTGTCAATAGCGGACTTATTGAACATATTAAGTTTTAATTACATTAGATTTTATACTTCAGATTTTATTTATATCTAAAAAACGCTAATTTCGTCACTGACTCACTGATGATCATCAAAATTCTTAAGGTATTTCCTAATGTCCTAGAAAGCTGAAATTTTGTATGTAAGCTAGTATTAGCACACAAACAACAAAAAAATTATAAAACTTGTAACTTTCATCCCCCAACCCCTTAAACTAGGGGATGGGAGTTTGTATGAGACCTGTAATTTTAAATTAAATTTTGATGACGCTAGAGGTCTAATCTAATAATCTAAAACTTGGTTCCCCTAGATATATATATGTATAGGTACTCCTTGTTAAAAAAAAATTAAAAATTAAATCGACATATATTGAGACATATACTTCAGATCAGATCATATAAATATGAATGAATAGAAGTGTTGCGAACGTCTCCTGCCTCTTACGTCCACACAGTAGCTAAAAATAAAAAAAAATTTTGTTACAAACAACTTACAAAAAGAAATGAAATCCCACCAAAAACTTTTTCATGTAAAATGTTGCCAAGACGAGCCCATATGACTCGCACTGTCAAAAAGTTATCAGATCTCATGTAGAGCCAAGCTTCTAACACTACACGCCCTAACTCTACAAGGCCTAACTTTACAAACTCTACACCTTAGTCAAAGTATGTGGCTTGGCCGTTCGTTACTACAAGAACTATTGTATAACACAAAAGTAATGAACAGTGAATTAATTTTTCACCTTACGCCGATGTGAATGTAGCGAAATGGCCAAGCCACATATTTTTACTAAGGTGTAGAGTTTGTGAAGTTAGGCCTTGTAGAGTTAGGGCGTGTAGTGTTAGAAGCTTGGCTCTACATGAGATCTGATAACTTTTTGACAGTGCGAGTCATATGGGCTCGTCTTGGCAACATTTTACATGAAAATGTTTTTGGTGGGATGTATTTGTCCCAAAAAGTTATGATTAAAGGTTTGATAATTATTTATTAGCGTGGTGTAAATAATAAGTACCTAGTAATTTCATATACTTAATAGGAAAAAATCGATAGCTGACTAAAGAAGTGGTCTAGGTCTAATAAAAACAGGAAGTTTTTAACATACCTATTACATGAATTTTTCAAATATACTAGAGAGGATGTAACGTTAGATCTTAAAGATAATATAAAGCCAGGATTTACAAGCAATCACAATATAATTTTTTGCTGCACTTTATGTTTGCTCGCCCATAAAACGGCTAAGTATATGTAAGTGCCGCCATAAAATTATCAAATCACATTTAGGCTTTATCGTAACAGCATAATAGAACAGCGTTAGGAATACATTTTTCATTTCATAAAATGGCTGACGTTTTACATTCTGCTATTGAATGCTCTCTTTTGAAAATATAAAATACTTTGTATAATTAATTTACTTGACATGTAATTGTTGAGATCTATAACAAGTCTTAGAAGTAGGTTGTACGGATAACGGCTATGTGACAAATTTTTTTATTTTGTTGAAGTGAAACTTCTTTATCGGGGGTGGACAAAAATTTTGTGAGACATTTTTTGCGTTACGCCGCGCGCGTTACATTTTTTGCGTTACGCCGCGCGCGTTACATTTTTGCGTTACGCCGTACTCGTGACATTTTTTTTCTTATCCCTACCACGCGTGATTCGACGTATACTTTCTCCAGCGGAGTAGGGATATCGTATCGTTTTAACGTACGTCCTACCACTTTACTTGACCGTTTTTCTATTGCACTCGTATTTATTTCCAACGCTCTATGGTGACGTGATAATATTATATTAAAGTGATCAGCACAATCAAAGTGTTTATTTTAATTATTCTAATTCCAGTGAATTTAAAAAAAAAGTAAGTAATTACATATCTTTTTCTAATACTTAGGTGTAATTATGGTATTTATTTTTCTAAGTTATTTAAAATTAACCTCACTTTTTGATTGTATTTTTCAATTTTTTCAATTTTATTATAATATGTATAGATAATATGTATAGATACACTAGCACGTGGGTGGAATTATGTATAAATTTTTTCTAATACTTGAATGTTATTGTGGTACATATTTATTTTTCTAATTCTAAAATATTTACAGTTATTCTCAGTTTATGATTGAATTTTTTAAAACACCAACACGTGGGCGTGATCATGTTATTTATTTTTCAAGTTATTTAAGCTTAACCTCTGTCTTAATATGTATATATTATGTACTATGTGCGTCATTAATTTCTGACTGTTTCGAGATTTGATGCAAAATAAAACAGTGTGTAAATAAAATTAAACAATTGAGTAAAAGTATAATTTCATAGATAACACGTTGAGAAGTTCCCTGTATAAATATATATACATATCTTGTATAAATACATACATAATATGCCTATAGATCTTTACTCAATTGTTTTATTTTATTGATTTTTTACAAATTTTATTTACACACTATTTTATTTTGCACCAAATTTCGAAACAGTCAGAAATTAATGACGCACATATTATATATATACGTTTTAATATAGAATATTTTTTATTTTACAACCTTTACAACTTGATCATTAGGAATTTATTACCTCTATTGTTCGATCAAAAATAAGTTACCGACTTTAAGAAAGTGCCGACAATGTAAGTACACTATTGTTTCTTATAAAATATTTTAGGAGTATACGATAATAAATCTATGACTCACGTAAACACGTGTTTGCTTGATTGGTGTCAGGTGTTCAATTATAATTTTATGAATTCAAAATTTATAAGAATAAACCTCAAACTCTCTGTCCAATCAAAATCCGCCTAAGTCGAAATCCTTTATAAGCTGAAAACGGCAGTGGCCGGCGTAAATATTCAAATAGGTAGCGAGGAGCGAAGCGACGAGCATCTTAGGTTAACTTTTGAACTACCGCACGAGCCAAGCGAGCGAAGCGAGCGAGTCGCGGCAGTGGCCGGCGTAAATATTCAAATAGATAGCGAGGAGCGAAGCGACGAGCATCTTAGGTTAACTTTTGAACTACCGCACGAGCCGAGCGAGCGAAGCGAGCGAGTTGCAGCAGCAGCCGGTGTAAATATGTAAATAGGTAGCGAGGAGCGAAGCGACGAGCATCTTAGGTTAACTTTTGAACTACCGCACGAGCCGAGCGAGCGAAGCGAGCGAGTTGCAGCAGCAGCCGGTGTAAATATGTAAATAGGTAGCGAGGAGCGAAGCGACGAGCATCTTAGGTTAACTTTTGAACTACCGCACGAGCCGAGCGAGCGAAGCGAGCGAGTTGCAGCAGCGGCCGGTGTAAATATTTAAGTAGGTAGCGACGAGCGTGTGACTAACGTATTTCTTTAATATTGTATATAGTAAATTATTTTTTGAAAAATAAGGACATAAAGAAGTTTCACTTCTTACGTGTGTACTCTAGTACACGCACACATTTTTTTTTTTGTGTAGAGCCGTTTCATAGCTTGGGGCTCTGTAATGTCTTAAGTGAACAATAGTGTTAGAAAATTAAATTAGAATACTCTTCTAATTCTAAATATACAACTATTTGAGAAGAAGCTGCACTTGCACTGCAAAACTAAAGTCCAAAGTCCAAAATGTTATCAATTTGACCGGCAAATCATAACATATCTATTATTGAAATAATGTTATTGCCTAGCATCACAGACTACTAAACTACTACGTAGTACCAATAGGGTATTCTCAGTACGTAGGTACATACTACCTAATAAAATTTACAGTATTTTAGATGGATGTGCTATTACAAGCTCTGCAGCTTGTTTTCTTGTGCTATTCCTTCCGGGAATCCGTTCCATATCCGACGTATAAGATCTGAATTCTGAAGGTCTTTGGGGTTTCAGTGTTTTGATAAACTTTAGATATTTAGTTAAGGAACTAGAATTTGTCAAAACTGATTTTGCTAATAAATCAATGCTATGTATGAATGATATTTTATATATTATCAAGAATAATATAATTAAATAAAAAATAATGTCTAAATTCGACACTATTTGCAATTATACATAAGATCTTATTACCCTGAAAATATTTTCATTACATCAATCAATTTAATCATCTATTACCTTATTTCTTACTTTTGCGTATATTATGGTTCGAATGTAATTTTGTAAATATGCCTATTAAATAATATCATAATAATATAAGCTACTATCTAGATACCACACAAGCACAATTATTTTTAACCAAGTGTAAAATAAGCATATACTCAGACACTCATACTTACTGAGAGTCTCTTATTTACTATCAAGTGAATATAAACAAAAAAAAAAACTAACTACAAAGAAAATCGACGTCCAGACGCGAACGTAAAACCGCGCCAAGCAATTTTAAACAGCAACAATATTTTTATTATACCATTCCAGACGTCAAAGCTTAAATTTACATAAAAGAAATAACAATTTATTAAAGGTAACAACGCAGAAAGGCGATAAAGGTTCTGAATATTTGTTGCTATTGGACCAAATGAAGTGTTTATAACTAATTTACGAACTACACAGCATACTAATGTATTGTGAAAACAATTTCAGTCTCTCTATCTGAATAATATTGTTTTAGTTTTATATCTATAGCGCTCGCACATATATCTAATACTAGTGGTCCGCCCCGGCTTCGCCCGTGGTAGGTACATATTTCGCCATAAAAGGTAGCCTATGTCCTTTCTCGGGTATCAAAATATCTCCATACCAAATTTCATGCAAATTGGTTCAGTAGTTTAGGCGTGATTGAGTAACAGACAGACAGACAGAGTTACTTTCGCATTTATAATATTAGTATGGATTATTTTTTACGTGAATCATTTGTAACAGACATGAAAAATTTAGATAAATAATGTTATTTAATTATATCTTTTACTATTCCAAACATAATTCCAAACATAATTCCAAACATAAGCAGCTCACAGTACTTACTCTATTAGATTTCAGCAACGCTTTTACAACTGTAGACTTTGACGTACTGCTGGGTCTGCTGCGTGTACTTAACATTTCCCCTTCGGTAATTGACTGGTTCCATTCCTACCTGCACGGCCGGAGGCAGCGTGTCTTGGTGGATACTAAGTACTCATCTTGGTGTGCGGTCTCTGCCGGTGTTCCTCAGGGCGGCGTTCTGTCTCCTCTCCTCTTCTCCATCTTCATTAACTCCTTATGTTCCCGGCTGACGTCTCTGTACCATATGTATGCTGACGACTTACAGATATATACTCAGTCCACCCTTGCTGACCTACCTAAGGCAATACATTCTTCTAATTTCGAACTATCTAATATAACTAACTGGTGTAGCGAATTTGGTCTGAAAATCAACCCAGCTAAAAGCAATGTTATCATAGTTGGTAGTCCTTACCTAATTTCGGAAATTGACTGGGGTATTTTGCCAAACATTAAAATTGGTGACGTTGCTTTGCCTTACAAAACGGTAGTCAGAAATTTAGGTGTGTTGCTTGACCAAACTTTATCTTGGTCTTTCCATATCCAGGAACTAAGCCGTAGGATATATGCTGCTTCTGCTACGCTCCGGCGGCTTCGTAACTTCTTGCCTATTCCTACTAAAATTACGCTAGCGCAATCCCTTCTCCTTCCCATACTTGATTACGCTGATGCATGTTTTCCTGATTTAACAGCCGAGCATCTTGATAAACTTGAGCGTCTTCAAAATTTCTGTATTAGATTTATTTTCGGCCTTCGAAAATATGACCATGTTTCTTCTTTCAGGAAAAAGCTCAAGTGGCTCCCTATCCGACTTCGCCGGGATCTACACTATTTGCAACTACTGTTCCGTATCCTTTTTAATCCCTTTGCTCCTTCCTACCTCAAGTCCAATTTTTCCTTCTTGCACAATGAAAGCTATTCACTTCGCTCTGAGGACAGACTTATCTTGCGTGTTCCATGCCGACGCACAAATTTCTATGGCAAGTCATTCGCAGCAATTTCCGTGAAGTTATGGAATTCTCTGCCGTTAAACATTCGACAAGCCAGGACCGCTTCGGAGTTTAAAAATCTTGTGAGACAACACTTTCTCTCCGCTGTTGATCCGGATCAGTAACATTCTTTTATTATTTTACATGTATGTAGTAGTTTATGTGGTATTTATGTATAGATATGCATGGCATTTATATATATAGGTATTTTATTTAATATCGGTGTGTTTCCTTCAGAATATGATATATAATATTTATGTATATATATAATTTGTATGTATACCTATTTATTTTATTTATGTATGCGTCTATGTAGATTTATATTTATTATCTTTGTACATGTATGTAAGTATATGATATTATATATATTTAGATATGTATTAATTTATGTAGACACATGTTTGTATGATAAAAAACTCTTCTTTTTCTTGGTTTTTCTTGCTATTATTATTATTTTTTTTTTTTTTCCTGTTCTCGTCCCGCGTACCTTTTTGCTCGTTACCTTTTACCGTGGTTGCCTGGAAGAGATCACTACGTAGTGATAAGGCCGCCAAGTTAGTTGTACTCTGTTTTTTAGCTGTAAGTAATTTTAAGGTTTAGAAAGAATTGGAAGCGGCTCAGCGGGGAACTGCAGCATGTCAAGCGAGTACTACGTAGCAACAAGCTGCCGGCGCCTCCACAGCATCACAGGAGTCGAACGAAGCCACACACAGTTGAAAGACAACCGGCCTACCTACCATATGTGAAGGGAGTTACTGACAGAATTGGAAGAATCCTAAGACGAGCTTCAATTAAAACTATATATAAGCCGCACAAGAAGATAAACCAATTCTTGAGACCAATTAAAAGTAATATTCCTCTACAAGAAGCAGGCGTGTACAAGTTAGACTGTGACTGTGGACTCTCATACATCGGCCAAACAAAAAGAAGCATTGCCAACCGACTGAAGGAGCACATTGCGGATATCAAGCATCGGCGTCACAAGAAGTCTGCGGTATGTGAACACACACTGGACAACAACCACTTCATAAGATTCGACCAACCACAAATCCTTGCCAGAGAAAATAAATTTTTTCCAAGACTGGTGCGCGAGGCTATTGAAATTAAAAAACACCCAAATTTCAATAGAGAAGATGGTTTGAAACTTTCTAACACCTGGGATCCTGTTATTAAGAATTTAAAACCCCATGTCAAACATACCAAAAGACTAGAAGACACGATCAGCCAATACTGCCAACATCCGGAAAAATACTCCACATACCAACTACGGAGGAATAGGTGGAGGTAGTTTACAAACAGCAATTTTTGAATGACCGTCAAGACGTATAACATCTCAGTCTCCCCGTGACCACGCTCGCTGTAAAGTGTTCGAAACGTCGGGAAAATAATAGAATGAATAAATCGCGTTTAAAATCCGTTAAAAAGTTTTTTAATTTCTAAATGTATAATACTCGCGTAAAATCAAACATCAGAAAATACTATGTAGACCAGTACGGACTGGAAAATGCTAACAAAATTCGCCGTTTAGAAGAACTGAAGACAAAGCGCTCGAGGTTTTTGACATCCCTGAATTTCATGAAGCAATGTCGAGAACATAATATCATCCCAGTTTGTTGTCGAATAGCACCAAAAAAGGACATAGCTGGAAGCGCAAGTATTCTAAACAAGGCAAGTCAAAAATTGTTATCTAAAGTAATTGCTGGACACCGATCGGATATTGAAAGGCTCAACATTGAAATCCAAAATGTAGCAAGTAACTTAAAGAATTTTATGTTAGAAACAGATTGGCAACTGTGCTTGAACATCTTAGATAATCGTGCACATAGTAAATTCAAATACTGCACGGATAAACAAAAGCAAAAATTTGAAAGATTACTGGCCAAGAAGAATAACTCAATGTCATCTGAGTATCCAAACGTCACTGAATGTCAACCTCAAGTGACAGCAGTTGTCAATCTGTCAAAACAAATTCTTGATAACAAAACTATTGAGGTACTGAATAGAGGTTTAAACTTTGCTCCTGCGCCGCAAAAAATACCTTGCGAAGAAATAATAAGTCATGTGGAGGATACTTTATTCAAAAACAACATTCTTAAAGAAGACGCAGAGGCGATTCGGCAAGACATATCTTGTGTACTACGCACTTGCAAACCGCCGAAACCTAACATCTCTCGCTCTGAGTCTATCGCTTTAAAACACCTGCGAAAGAATGAAGATATAATAGTACTCCGAGCTGACAAAGGAAACGCAACGGTTATAATGGATACGTCAGATTACAACAACAAAATGTCGGAAATACTGTCGGACGAAAACACCTACAAAAAAGTCGACAAGGACCCAACAAACAAGGTAATGAAACAAACAACTGACCTTATAAACAAACACAAAACGACATTAAATCTTGACACTAAGTATCTTATTCCATCTTGCGTGAAACCTCCCAAGATGTATGGCTTACCTAAAATACACAAAACTAATACTCCATTAAGACCTATTGTGAGTCAAATTGATACACCCACTCAAAAACTATCACAACACATGTCTAGGGTGCTCGCTCCCCTTAGAGGTAACACCAGTGCTTATGTTAAGGACTCATACCATTTTGTTGAGATATTAAAAGATCTAAATATCGCAAACAATGAGACTATGGTTAGCTTTGATGTGCAGTCTCTTTTTACTAATCTCCCGGTGACTGATTGCATCAATATTGTTAAGAAAAGGTTAGGGGAACACAATATGCCATTAGAATATGCAGAGATCTTAGAACATTGCCTTACATCTGGCTATTTATTGTGGAATGGTGAATTTTACATGCAGGTTGATGGGGTGGCCATGGGCTCTCCAGTATCACCCGTTGTCGCTGATATTTTTATGGAAGACTTCGAGGAGAGAGCCTTGGCCACAGCACCAGTCAAACCGAGACTTTACAAACGCTATGTAGATGACACCTTCACAATACTCCCTACTGAACATATACCTGCATTTTTAGATCATCTTAACTCCATACACAAAAACATCCAATTTACTATGGAGTTAGAAACTAACAACCGTCTAGCCTTTCTTGACATTTTAATTATGAGGGGACGGGATGGCATGCTCAGCCATACAGTGTATAGGAAAGCCACTCATACTGATAGGTACCTCAATGGTGAATCTCACCACCACCCTTGCCAACTAGCTTCTGTCGGTAAATCTTTGTTTCAGAGAGCCCGCCACCTCTGTGATGCTGCCCACCTCAGCGGGGAACTGCAGCATGTCAAGCGAGTACTACGTAGCAACAAGCTGCCGGCGCCTCCACAGCATCACAGGAGTCGAACGAAGCCACACACAGTTGAAAGACAACCGGCCTACCTACCATATGTGAAGGGAGTTACTGACAGAATTGGAAGAATCCTAAGACGAGCTTCAATTAAAACTATATATAAGCCGCACAAGAAGATAAACCAATTCTTGAGACCAATTAAAAGTAATATTCCTCTACAAGAAGCAGGCGTGTACAAGTTAGACTGTGACTGTGGACTCTCATACATCGGCCAAACAAAAAGAAGCATTGCCAACCGACTGAAGGAGCACATTGCGGATATCAAGCATCGGCGTCACAAGAAGTCTGCGGTATGTGAACACACACTGGACAACAACCACTTCATAAGATTCGACCAACCACAAATCCTTGCCAGAGAAAATAAATTTTTTCCAAGACTGGTGCGCGAGGCTATTGAAATTAAAAAACACCCAAATTTCAATAGAGAAGATGGTTTGAAACTTTCTAACACCTGGGATCCTGTTATTAAGAATTTAAAACCCCATGTCAAACATACCAAAAGACTAGAAGACACGATCAGCCAATACTGCCAACATCCGGAAAAATACTCCACATACCAACTACGGAGGAATAGGTGGAGGTAGTTTACAAACAGCAATTTTTGAATGACCGTCAAGACGTATAACATCTCAGTCTCCCCGTGACCACGCTCGCTGTAAAGTGTTCGAAACGTCGGGAAAATAATAGAATGAATAAATCGCGTTTAAAATCCGTTAAAAAGTCTTTAATTTCTAAATGTATAATACTCGCGTAAAATCAAACATCAGAAAATACTATGTAGACCAGTACGGACTGGAAAATGCTAACAAAATTCGCCGTTTAGAAGAACTGAAGACAAAGCGCTCGAGGTTTTTGACATCCCTGAATTTCATGAAGCAATGTCGAGAACATAATATCATCCCAGTTTGTTGTCGAATAGCACCAAAAAAGGACATAGCTGGAAGCGCAAGTATTCTAAACAAGGCAAGTCAAAAATTGTTATCTAAAGTAATTGCTGGACACCGATCGGATATTGAAAGGCTCAACATTGAAATCCAAAATGTAGCAAGTAACTTAAAGAATTTTATGTTAGAAACAGATTGGCAACTGTGCTTGAACATCTTAGATAATCGTGCACATAGTAAATTCAAATACTGCACGGATAAACAAAAGCAAAAATTTGAAAGATTACTGGCCAAGAAGAATAACTCAATGTCATCTGAGTATCCAAACGTCACTGAATGTCAACCTCAAGTGACAGCAGTTGTCAATCTGTCAAAACAAATTCTTGATAACAAAACTATTGAGGTACTGAATAGAGGTTTAAACTTTGCTCCTGCGCCGCAAAAAATACCTTGCGAAGAAATAATAAGTCATGTGGAGGATACTTTATTCAAAAACAACATTCTTAAAGAAGACGCAGAGGCGATTCGGCAAGACATATCTTGTGTACTACGCACTTGCAAACCGCCGAAACCTAACATCTCTCGCTCTGAGTCTATCGCTTTAAAACACCTGCGAAAGAATGAAGATATAATAGTACTCCGAGCTGACAAAGGAAACGCAACGGTTATAATGGATACGTCAGATTACAACAACAAAATGTCGGAAATACTGTCGGACGAAAACACCTACAAAAAAGTCGACAAGGACCCAACAAACAAGGTAATGAAACAAACAACTGACCTTATAAACAAACACAAAACGACATTAAATCTTGACACTAAGTATCTTATTCCATCTTGCGTGAAACCTCCCAAGATGTATGGCTTACCTAAAATACACAAAACTAATACTCCATTAAGACCTATTGTGAGTCAAATTGATACACCCACTCAAAAACTATCACAACACATGTCTAGGGTGCTCGCTCCCCTTAGAGGTAACACCAGTGCTTATGTTAAGGACTCATACCATTTTGTTGAGATATTAAAAGATCTAAATATCGCAAACAATGAGACTATGGTTAGCTTTGATGTGCAGTCTCTTTTTACTAATCTCCCGGTGACTGATTGCATCAATATTGTTAAGAAAAGGTTAGGGGAACACAATATGCCATTAGAATATGCAGAGATCTTAGAACATTGCCTTACATCTGGCTATTTATTGTGGAATGGTGAATTTTACATGCAGGTTGATGGGGTGGCCATGGGCTCTCCAGTATCACCCGTTGTCGCTGATATTTTTATGGAAGACTTCGAGGAGAGAGCCTTGGCCACAGCACCAGTCAAACCGAGACTTTACAAACGCTATGTAGATGACACCTTCACAATACTCCCTACTGAACATATACCTGCATTTTTAGATCATCTTAACTCCATACACAAAAACATCCAATTTACTATGGAGTTAGAAACTAACAACCGTCTAGCCTTTCTTGACATTTTAATTATGAGGGGACGGGATGGCATGCTCAGCCATACAGTGTATAGGAAAGCCACTCATACTGATAGGTACCTCAATGGTGAATCTCACCACCACCCTTGCCAACTAGCTTCTGTCGGTAAATCTTTGTTTCAGAGAGCCCGCCACCTCTGTGATGCTGCCCACCTCAGCGGGGAACTGCAGCATGTCAAGCGAGTACTACGTAGCAACAAGCTGCCGGCGCCTCCACAGCATCACAGGAGTCGAACGAAGCCACACACAGTTGAAAGACAACCGGCCTACCTACCATATGTGAAGGGAGTTACTGACAGAATTGGAAGAATCCTAAGACGAGCTTCAATTAAAACTATATATAAGCCGCACAAGAAGATAAACCAATTCTTGAGACCAATTAAAAGTAATATTCCTCTACAAGAAGCAGGCGTGTACAAGTTAGACTGTGACTGTGGACTCTCATACATCGGCCAAACAAAAAGAAGCATTGCCAACCGACTGAAGGAGCACATTGCGGATATCAAGCATCGGCGTCACAAGAAGTCTGCGGTATGTGAACACACACTGGACAACAACCACTTCATAAGATTCGACCAACCACAAATCCTTGCCAGAGAAAATAAATTTTTTCCAAGACTGGTGCGCGAGGCTATTGAAATTAAAAAACACCCAAATTTCAATAGAGAAGATGGTTTGAAACTTTCTAACACCTGGGATCCTGTTATTAAGAATTTAAAACCCCATGTCAAACATACCAAAAGACTAGAAGACACGATCAGCCAATACTGCCAACATCCGGAAAAATACTCCACATACCAACTACGGAGGAATAGGTGGAGGTAGTTTACAAACAGCAATTTTTGAATGACCGTCAAGACGTATAACATCTCAGTCTCCCCGTGACCACGCTCGCTGTAAAGTGTTCGAAACGTCGGGAAAATAATAGAATGAATAAATCGCGTTTAAAATCCGTTAAAAAGTCTTTAATTTCTAAATGTATAATACTCGCGTAAAATCAAACATCAGAAAATACTAATTTTAAGGTTTTCCTGATTGTACAACTAATAAAGTGTTAAATAAATAAATAAATAAATAAATAATTTACCATTCTTCTCTATAAATAACAATAAAAGTATTATATCAAGAGAAACATAACTTATTCCAGACCTACTTTAACAACCATTCGTGAATAGGATGCCTTATCACTATGGAAATGAATTTTGAATAGTCTCTTTCATAAAGAATTGAATCGTGATTACGCAATTCGCACCGGAGTTATTCTCACGAAGAATACTTTGGCAATATGCTACTTTATAGGAAGCGTGATGAGTTTGACAGATAATAAATTTTTAACGAGAGATTCCATTCAGATAAGGGAAATTCATTTTTATAAATGCCACATTGCGCAGACAATTTCGACTGGCCATTAAAAAAAGAAGAATTCGAAAAGACATTCCAAATTCGAAAACGAACTAAAACAATTATACCTGGCTGTATACACATAAGTCCTTTGTCTCACCAGAAAAAAAAGTTAAAAGCGCGGGAAAAACAAATGTTTTCACAAATTAAATTAGTAATGTGATTTCACTGGAACGTTTGTTAGGTAAGTTCATAACTAAAGCATGCAACTGTAATGGAAGCGGGTACCGCTATTATTATTCATACATAATACGAACTAATAATGCAGTGGTGCTTAGCTTTGTAAGGGTTACGTTATTTTTACAGTAATTAAAATGTAACATTCACTTGAAACGGCGAAATATAAAGGAGAAATTTTAAACATTCCTGCTATGTAGAAATTACATAAAAAATGTGGCTTACACCGGCATATATTTTCAAATGTTTAATTTTTGTTAATGTTATTTTGTACTAGCTTAAACTCGTAATCGCCCACGACTTGTTTTGACAGCATAAATTAACGAACAGCCAAAACTTAGGTATTCCTAATAGGCATATTTATAATTTAACATGACAAACATGAAAATATACTTAATACTTATATATTACTTTAAGAGTCTGTGTTATAAGGTAATATTCTTTTGTTATTAAGGAAATATAAATTCGATATTAATTAAATATCTAACACAAGAAGAAGCATTATAAAGAGAGTATAGACAGTTGAGGTTATTTAAAAACCGTCATAAATAGATTTCAATCAAGAACTTATACGAAGGAAACCGCAAAGCGTCATTTATTTAAACACTAGACTGTGAGAATTGAAATGAAAACTCCATCTATTGTAGGATTAATAATAATTAATCTCAGAATGGATCCCAAGAGTTCCTGGAAAGAGGTCTCGTTGGAAAAATTAACTCTATCGTGAACATTGATGTAGTGTTGACTGGATATGACCATTGTGTTAATATGAATCAACATATTACGTGCTATATTATTTTTTTTTTCCAAATAATGTTATAAATAAGTTAGTGTGGATGGGTGTATGTATGTTTATAACTGTTTCAAGAATGTAACTACTCGGCGGAATTGACAGTAAGTAAGGTTATTTATCAGAATAACACATGAGTTATGGAAATATTTTGCTTGCGGGTCCTTCCACCGGTGAAACCGCGCGATCCAGCAAGTAACATTATAATAATATGTAGGACCGGAACTTTTTTTTTTTGAGTAATAAACTTTGCGTTAATGAAGTAGAACTCAAGGAAAAATGTTCAAAAACCCCGATTACAACGCAAACAACATAATTCGTTAGCAATACATATTAAAAGAGATACCATTACAATGGGATTTGGGGTCTAAATGGAAAAAAAGGTAAGGGTCACTTAATTGAGACTGTCAGCAACCCCTCTGTCAATTTCTATGTGAAAGACACATAAAAAAGTTTTTGTACCCTCAAGCCATGCTCAAAAATTAGAATCAGTCGTACCGGAAAATTAATAAAAAAATACATATTGAACTTTCCAAAACACACAAGATGTGAAATTTGGAATAATTCTTGTAAAAGTTTGTAAAAACCATAAAGTTTGTTTCAATTTTAATATGTACATACAATTTACGTAATATGAAAATCTGTATTGTCCCGAAATTAAATACAGTGAAATAATTGATTTATATCATCTAATCACTATCACTACATAGTATAAAACAAAGTCGCTTTCCCTGTCCCTATGTCCCTATGTCCCTTTGTACGCTTAAATCTTTGAAACTACGCAACGGATTTTGATGCGGTTTTTTTTAATAGATAGAGTTTTTCAAGAGGAAGGTTTATATGTATAATAACATCCATTAAATAGTGGAGAAGTACTGTTATTTTTGAGGTTTCTAATGTGATGTCGTAAAAAATTATATTTTTTCCGCTTACATTGCAAACGCAGGCTGAACCCTACGAGTTTTATCAAAATAATGTACCAAGTATTATACACATTGAAAAGGTCTACAGAAAAGTCCGCGATGGTATATGTCTATCTCTTATGGATAACCCACAATAACTTTTTTTTGTCATTTACTTTTTACGACAAATAATGGCTAATTTTCGATGCGATTTTAACCAATACAGCATTAATCCTTAACCAATTATGTAAATACCTTTAATACATTGTTCATTTAATATAGATCTATATGGCCCTTTACACAGTATGATTTAAGTGAATATTTTCGAAGATATTACAGATTTAAAAATTGCGGGGCGCAGCGTTTGCGGCGGTACCGGCCGGCCGCCCGTCTATCTATTTTATACCCGTGCGAAGCCGGAGCGGGTCGCTAGTATTACTATAAGATTTGATACTGATGACAAATATGATACAGTAATTAAAACAGGAGTAGGTTTTACCCAGTTTACCAAGATATAGAATTCTAAACAGACAACCATCGGAAAAGTAATGAATGATATTATACTTCAAAGTAATGAAAGAATAAATTATATAGGTCAAATAGCCCTTGTATATATAATAAAAAATGTGTGCGTGTACTAGTGTACACACGTAAGAAGTGAAACTTCTTTATGACCTTATTTTTCAAAAAATAATTTACTATATGCAACTTTACAGAAATACGTCGAATCAAAGATGGCGCGTAACGGAAAAATGTCACGCGTAACGAAAAAATGTTACACTAAATTTTTTTCTAACCCCGATAAAGAAGTTTCACTTCAACAATGTAAAATTATTATTATCTAAATACGTAGGTAGGTACACAATAGTGTCATACTCTATCAAGTAATTAAATAGTTATTCCCAAGGATCAACACATTCATGCGAATAGTGAGGCAATTAGTGATAACGAATCCATACTAATATTATAAATGCGAAAGTAACTCTGTCTGTCTGTCTGTTACTCAATCACGCCTTAACTACTGAACCAATTTGCATGAAATTTGGTATAGAGACATTTTGATACCCGAGAAAGGACATAGGCTACTTTTTACCCCGGGACATAGGATAGGTTTTATCCCGGAAATCCCACGGGAACGGGAACTATGCGGTTTTTTCTTTACTGCGCGGGCGAAGCCGCGGGCGGAAAGCTAGTAACGAATAAATGTATAAACAGTGCACTCTCTCCTTGAGATTCGCGTATTCATATTAAGACGAACACGAATCTGTGAATGCATTATATTATTATTACAAAATTTACAGGCCATGTCCAGTCCACTATATCCATGCTCGTGACAGTTGGCAGCGCAAGCGGAAGCAAGCCATTATTTTATTTTCCTATTAACTTGAACAATCGATTATACGCTGTTAAAGGACATGATTTAAAACCCTGCGGCATAGTTTTACTCCTCATAGTTGTGTAATAAACATTGGTAATAATTAAGACATGTGGTTGTATAATGGACTCTGTTTATGCTGTTTAAATTTATGCACAAGACATTGATTTGCAATTTTTCAGGAACCATTTTTTTAAAGTCTTATCACAGAATAATAATAATATAACGTCTATATTGAATGGTGTTGGGCGGAATTATCTAAAAAAGAGCGTGTGTAAGCAAACGTGTCAGAAGTGAAACTTCATTGTGCAAGATTCAAAGATACTTAAATAGTCGCCTTACTCCGTGACGTAACGGTATTGCCATGACGCGACCGTCAAAATTTACTTTGAAAGCGCCTAAAGATTTATCTTTCACCTGCATTTCAGAATAAAGCTTACTTACTATTTTTTGAAAGCAATAAATAATATCAACTTAACATTGTATTATAATAACATAACTTTTTATTACGAACGTTATTTCGTATTTGATTCTTTTTGATGACAGCAACACTGAACAATTCAATTAACTTTAATTTATCGATAACGACCTTTTTAAACCCAACATTCGAGTTCAAACGGAATTCCACGTAAATAAAAGCCATTTTCAATTTCAATGTCTAAATAATCGTTTTTGTATGAGGCTTGAAGTTTTTGTCGTATCTATTCTAATGTTATAAAACTGGAGAGTTTGTTAGTTTGTTTGAATGCTAATTTTAGGAAATATGAGGCCGATTTGAAAAATTATTTCAGTGTTGGATACCTCATTTATTGAAGTAGACTAAATATAAAAAAATAGGCTATATATTATCATCATTTTATGACCAATAAAAGCGAAGCAATGCGGGTAAAACCGCGGGGCACAGCTAATGCTGAATTAATTATGATATGAGTACGTTGGAAGTTACGTATTTAATGTCATTTGCAAAGGGCATTTGAATCCAGTTGGAAGACTATTAACCGTTAAATTGTGTCTTATAAAATGCTGAACAAATTTTGTTAAACAGACATAGTATGCAGACTATCTGCAGATAAACATAACCAATCATAGACAAAGAAAATCAAAACAATTTACGCAGTAATTTACTTTAAAATTTACCTTTTATACTGTGTTTATAATTAAATAAGCCACGTTAGAGCAATTTGAAATAAATTGCAGTTCAGAAGACGTAAAATTTATAATTTTACAATTCTAAAAATTTCTAGCTATATTTTTAAAATGCCATTTTAAAAACTATTATCATTTCATTATTTCAAATGAAAATATCAAAAACCCTATATTTTTACTGAAAGGGCAATAGTTACACAAATAGGAGCCCCACTTCGTGGAGCTCCTATAATTTCTGTGTAATTTTAAAAACACGAACCTAACCTAACCCACCCCCTTATCCAAACGAAAAATTTCTGATTACGAATTCTCGACATAATATTACAAAATGCCGAGCTTTTGTAAACGGCTAATTAATAATATCTACAATTTGCCTGCGACATATGCATTTCATCTGTTAAATTCAAATAATTGTTACAATAGAATTATTAACTGCTTATTGTATGAAATAAACAAAACATTGCTTTGTTGTCATGATTCGTAGTTTAATACATACAATCATAATTAATTAGGCCAATTCTATTGCAGTTTAGGCAATACATATTTAGGAATTTACGAATTAGGTACTACAACTTGCGTTTACTATGTATATGTAAATCTGTTAAAATTTTCTTTGGTATAACTAGTTTTAGCTCGCGGCTTCATTTGCGTGAAATTTCGATAAAAATTATGTTTATATATTGCTATCAAAATTTAAGCTATTTCTCCTTGAGTGAAAGTTTAACAAACATACACAATGATTAGAAATTAAAGACTTTTTTTTAAAGGCTTTTTAATGGATTTTAAACGCGAATTATTCATTATATTATTCATCAGTCTCCCCGTGACCACGCTCGCTGTAAAGTGTTCGAAACGTCGGGAAAATAATATAATGAATAAATCGCATTTAAAATCCGTTAAAAAGTCTTTAATTTCTAAATTTATAATACTCGCGTAAAATCAAACACTAGAAAATACACAATGTTTTTCATGTTTATTGTTAATTAATGTATTAATTTTATTGGGAAACTTTTTAACGCCCAGATAATACCACAGGTTATTACGTAGGATTCAAAGACTGCATGTAGGAGTCGATAGGAATCTAGATAATAATAATAATTTTAGTTCTTATTTTTTATATGACATGGTAAATATGGTGTAAAAATAAACGAATTCATATATTATATATAATACTTTTACTGGAATTTGGCTTAAATAAATACGTATAAATAATATTTAAAAATGGAGAGATATAAAAAATTCAAATCGAAGGTAAACAAAGAAAAACGGTTTTCATTCGTTTTGAAGGAAAACCAGTTCCACTTTTATTGCTAATACTGAGAATTGAACCCGAGGCGTTAAACAAAAATAAAACTTTTATATTAAACTTAACTAGTGCACTTGAAAGTTTATTGTTTTTGGTCAATCACTTCTCTCTGCCGTGCGCGGTAAGGAGAGGATGCCTTAGGGTGCGTATCCACGAAAAACGAGGATGTGTAGCACTGTGTAGCGAGTAATTTGTTCGTAAGAACCAATCATATCGCTTCATTTATTATGAAGTTTGAAACGTTTAGTGTGTGAAGCGATATGATTGGTTATTTACATTCCTCGCTAACATCCTCGCACATTATTAGTAGAGAAGCACCCTTATTTCTCACTATTTTTCTTGCGGTGTAAAAGAGATTGGTTTAGCGATGCGTATTGTACTCTTTTGTCGTGTATACTTAAATATTTTAAGTTTTGGTGCACAATAAAATACTTAATTTAATTTGATTATTATTTAAAATATTTGATATATTTTTATAACTCAATCAAGTCATTTCTGAATTGATCTGGATATAATTGATAACAGAAATTGGTTTAAATTACGACAAATCCTTCATAATTATTATATTTCCTCTGTGCATAAATTATACAATTTTACTTATATCATATATCAAAGTCAATGGTGTTTGTAAATGTAACATAAAAATAAACAGTGCGGAAGTGCAGAGATACAATAGAAAATAATAATATAGGACGTATTCACAAAAAGTTTTCAAATCTCAAAATGGCCGCTCAAATTTGACATCTAGAGCACGCACCAATATAACCTTTCATGTCGGGAATATTTGGAAAACGCACAATATTCCTGGCCGAAACTATTGAATGGGAGATTTCAAACGCCATGCGGTTTCATGCACATTTTAATAACATTTTATCTCGTTTACAATTTTATTAGACACACATGAAATTAGAACTGGGAAAGAAACACACCTAACGTAGGTGCGTTCTTGCTAATCGGTAAGGATGAAACTTTATTTATTTGAATTAAAAAAAAAATTGGTACAGTTGGCCAAGTCGTAGGTACCAACCAAACAAAAAAAAATCCTCTTTAAATTGATATCTTTTTGACACTGTTTAACGGGTCTCAGCAAATATTCAAAATATTTTTTATATGTTTTAATAATGATACATACCATTTTGTATCCTTACCCTATTTTAGCCTTAACAATGAATAAATCTATTTTTTTCCATCTTTCTAAATTACGTACGAATAATATAACAAGTAAAATAAACAATTTACTAAGAATTACTCCATTCAAGTATATTGTAGGATTAGTTCTACACGCAGGGACGTGGCAGAACTATTTGTTAATTTTTGACTTTTACAATAACGAAAGGCGGGACTTTTGAGAACAAATTTTACTGCTTTTGAGATGATTTTAATTATATTATTC